>NW_022900926.1:7321625-7324093 GCF_012274545.1 Fukomys damarensis
TTTTTTTTTTTTTTTTTTTTTTTTTGGTAGTGGTGGTTGAACCTTGCCCTTCTAGGCAGGTGTCGGCACCACTGAGCTAAATCCCTGGCCCAAAGTAAGTTCTTGATGGATTAGCTTATCTGTTTAAAATTTAAATGCCTAGCTAAATAACATTTTAAATTTAAACCCTCATACATTTGAGTGCTTAAAATTTTTTCTCATTAATAAAAAATTTTTTTTGTCATTAATAAAAAAAAGTAACGTCATTTTCCATGGCTCATATTCATGAAGGGGAAGAGGAAAGTGTAGGCTAATCATGATCCATATCTCAAAATTATGTTTAGGACTTTTAAAAAAAAGTCCTGATTTTGTTTTCAGTTTTTTCCTTATTCAAGGAGGTATGGAGGGATATTTTGTTCATATATTAATAATTTTCTCTTTACTGTGTGTTGGGCAGTGGTGTAAGGTCACTGGGGAAACAATGTTGAGAAGGATATTTATAGTTCTTGTTAATAGTACTTCAAGGAAGAAGTTAAGTACAAAACCATAGCACAGTCTTCTGTGTGCTGTGATAGGATCCTCAGGGTGCTGTCAATCCATATAATCTTTCATGCTGGGAGGTTGGACTTCTCAGGGAAGTCTTCAAATCAGAGAGATTTCTGGAGGCAAAGATGCATTGGAATTCTAGTGAGATATCATTTTCGAATATATATAGAGTGTATATATTAGTTATATACTATACAGTATTATATAGTCTAATGACATATGTGCTTTGGATATACTCAAAGCTCGTTTTTGTGAGAATGTGTAAGAAACTGGCTACCTTGTTTGGCTGGGGAATGATGCAGGAGAGGGACTAATTTTTGAAGTCTATTCCTTTGTACATTGTTTTCTTTTATATTTTTATTTGGAAATCATAGACTCACGAGAAGGTCTGAAAATAGTACAGAACTTTCATGTATCCTTTACCTAGTTTCCTACAATGCTAGTAGCTTGCAAAACTATAATCCTGTATTATCTATTTAATTTTTTTTTTTTTATACTGGGGATTGAACTTGGGACCTTGAGCTTATAGGGCTGGTGGCCCTTTAAAGTAAAGTTTTAAAAAAGGCTTAAAGATTATTAATAGTTGATTTAATTATATGAAGATAGTTCACAGGTAATAACGATAAATAATGATATGAAAGTACATATACTTTTAAATTTGGCATTCTTTAAAATTTTTAATATTTTAATTTTTGGGGAGAGGTGCTACTAGGGCGTGAACCTGTGATCTTTGCAACTGGGCTAATTTCTCAGCCCTTTTTATTTAATTATTTTTTACTTTGAGACAGGGTCTTGCTAAGCTGTCCAGGCTAGGCTTGAACTTGTGATCCTCCTCTCTCAGCTTCCAGAGTACTGTGTTTACAGATGTGTGCCGCCACGCCAGGCTTTACATAGCTATTTCAAATTGATTCTGGTTGAAAAAGAGAAGTAGTGGGAGGGGAGAGAAAGAGAAGGAGACATTAAAAAAAAATAAGGTGTGTTATGTAAATGTGTTAGTTCCCCATGATGGACGTAATCATTATGTACTACAAACATGTAATAATAATTTAAGTTAAAAAATCTTGGCTCTTGGAATGTAAAATAACCTAAAATATAGTTGTTATGTTTTAACATATTTTTGAAATTTAAATTACATTGTAAATTTAAAGTCACTTCAAAAAATCCATTTATATTTTCTCTTTTAAAGGTTCATTTGAACTGTTTACTGTTTATTCATCGGTTAGCAGAACAGGCCAGGATAAATGCTTGTGAGGATAAATGTGGAATCATTAAGAAGGATCATGTGTTGGCTGCAGCAAAGGTACAACCTGAATTTCTTCCCTTGAGCAAGAATTAACTTTAAAGATACTATTGAGGTCATCACCTCTGCCTGACTTCGATACCTTATTTAGCTTGTTGATTGAGTTGATGCTTGGCTTTTCTTGTTGATGAGTTTTAACACAAGGATTTAGATGTTTCCCAATATATACATTATAGATTTCTGATTACAAGATTAATTACCACTGCTTTATTACTGTTCAGGGTAAAATAAATGTCTGATTGCTGACATTTTGTAACCTTGAAATTGTCAAAATTTTCTTCATCATCATTTTAAGTTACCTAATTAACTGATTTTCTAGCTTTGCTTTGAGGTATGAGTGACTTAAGAATTAAATCTCTTATAAACAGAGAAGATTGTTTTTTACTGGTATTTCTATATGATGGAAGAATGTGTCAGGTAGGGTAGTTTCCACGTGTTTCTGAGAATATTATTTCTAAAAGATGTTAATAAATTCTCTTCTCAGAAGCTTTTGTGCTGAGATAAATGTTAATAATCTAACATACCACAATACCTCCATGATCAGTCAGTGCTGTGTATATATATATATATATATATATATATATAGAGAGAGAGAGAGAGAGAGAGAGAGAGAGAGCGCGCGCGCGAGAGGTCAACACAAAAC
>NW_022900926.1:7324310-7332743 GCF_012274545.1 Fukomys damarensis
GAAGAATGTGTCAGGTAGGGTAGTTTCCACGTGTTTCTGAGAATATTATTTCTAAAAGATGTTAATAAATTCTCTTCTCAGAAGCTTTTGTGCTGAGATAAATGTTAATAATCTAACATACCACAATACCTCCATGATCAGTCAGTGCTGTGTATATATATATATATATATATATATATATAGAGAGAGAGAGAGAGAGAGAGAGAGAGAGAGAGCGCGAACGAGCTGGATCCACAAGAATATTCAAGAAATTGGCAATCATGGTTGACTAGGGAATGATGTGGGAGTAATTTGATTTTGTCAGACTTTGTTCATGTTTTTAAAAATTATTTCAAAGTATTGATGCACAAAATATTAAAAACTATATAAATTTATGAAAAATATACCAGGAATGAAACTGAATTCTACTGCACTGAGCATTTTACAAATTCATTTGAATATATAATATATTTAGCATTTTGTAAATTCATTTGAGTATGTGATACTTTTTTTTGCAGTACCTGTAGTAATATCTTGCAGGACAGCAGAGTGCTGGCCTAGGTAATGGACCTATTCAGTGCTGTGTGTGGGAAGCTGAGAATGGGTGTGCCCTGGCAATTTTTAGGCACTTTTTAATTCTCTTAATTACAAACCTTTTAAATATTAAAATAGGTATTTTTTTCTGAAAATAAAATAAGGATTAAGACCTTAAAGAGTAACTTTAGGATTTCTTAATTATAGGTGGCTTACCTAAAATAATAGCTAAGTTCTTTTAAAATAAAATTGGAGATATTCTAGCCTGGTAGTCTCCACATACTTATAATTAAAGATTTCCTTTTGTCTTATTTCTCCCACCAGTAGTATGTTTTGAAAATTAACTACTTAACAAGGTGTTCTGCAAAAGATGAACAGTCTTGTTCTCCAGTTGATATAATTGCAGCCCCAGTATAAAAAGTTTTATGTTGCACCGAGTTTATACTACTTTATAATCCTAAAATGATTGATTTTAATACAGGCTTTTTGGGTTTTAGAGTATTGTTTAACTTCTTGGATAATCAGTTGTCTAAAATCCTCAAGTTTGAAACCATTAATCTGGGTACATTTGAATTATAGTTGAAGAGATTAATGATTAGAGGTGCCTATAGCACCAGGTTTTGAGAATCGAAACATGTTTAATATTCATTGAGAGAAGAAGCCATTTTATGCCTATGATCTTTTTTTTGTTGTTGTTGTTTTCTTTTGGTACCGGCAATTGAACTCAGGACCTTGTGCTTATGAGGCGCAGCTCCGCTACATCCCTGTCCCATGAAGCCCATTTTAGAGAAAATATAAATCATTTATAGAACAAAGGATTCACTAATTACTTCCAAATTGGCTTTCATATATTTAGATGTGTATACTATGTTCATAAGGCTATTTAACCTTTTGTTGAGAAATTATTTTATTTTCTATAGGTGTAATATGAATCTCTATTTTTCCCCACAGGTAATTCTAAAGAAGAGCAGGGGTTAGAAGTCAAAGAACACATTTTTGAAAATTATATGATGGTTTATTTTAGGTGTTAACATGTTATAAAATCACTTTTTACATGTTAATTTATACTGTGGATTATTAAAATATTGGTAGGATGAAGAATGTGTGTATTTGCATATTTTTGCTGCCATTGAAATATCTCAATACATAGGACTATTTTACTTTCTTTTCAGCAGTTATATTTTGCTCATTTTAAATTGCCTTTAGTTCATTTTATTTGTTTGGTTGCTATTGCAAATATTTTAAATATCAAAAATAAAATCTCACTATATTAAATAACTTGAGATGTACATTTTAGAAGTAAGTTTGTAGGATCAGATTTAGCCGTAAATATGCGTTGAATTTAATTTCTAACTTAATTTGCAGTCAAATCTAGGTTCATATCCAGAACTCTGATGTCAGCCAGGTGACTGTTTCTTACTCATGTTGATAATCACAATTAATGATAAGCATTCGCACACAAAAATGTGAGTATAGAAGCAAAATAGTTCTTAGTGGTGACTCAGTATCCCTCCTCTATGTCTGGTAGATTCTGGTACTGCAGATCCTGGAAAGAAGCCACTCATTTAGGCTTCTTAAGGAACTTTTTTTTTTTTGTTTGTTTCTGGGGATCGAACTTGGGACGTTGTGCTTGTGAGGCAGGCTTTGGATAAATCCCCAGCCCCCATAAGGAACTTTTAAATAATTACATGTTGGCTAATTATATAATCTTGAAGAATGGATGAATTTCTAGAAACAGTCTACTAAGAGTAAGTCGTGATGGAATAGAAAATCTGAGTGCATGTATAAGTAAGGAGATTGACTCCGTCATCAGAAATCTCAACAAGAAAAACCCACACTGAGAGCTTCAATGGTGAATACTACCAAACTTTTTTTTTTTTTTGAGACAGGGTCTCACTATGTAGTTGAGACTGACCTGGAACTCACTCTGTAGCCCAGGCTGGTCTCACAGCAATCCTCCTGCCTCAGCCTCCCAAGTGCTGGGATTACAGACATGTGCCACCACACCTGGCTCTCTACCAAACTTTCAAAGAATTAATTCCAGTCTTTTTTTTTTTTGGTACAGGGGATCGAACTTGGGTCCTCATGCTTGCGAGGCAGGAGGTGGCACCACTCTCCTAAATCCCTGCCCCAATACCACAATCTTCCTTAAATGCTTCAGAAATAGAAGAGGAAACTTATTCTATAAGGTTTCAGTTTCTCTCTATATAGAATAAGGAATATATAGGAAATGATTTCTACCATTACGTTTAACTCTTCAAAAATAAAAATAATATTAAAAACACTTTTTTGAGATTCTGTGGCCTGCCTCACAAGTGCAAGGTCCTGAATTTGATCCCCGGTACCAAAAAAACAATAAAAATACTTTTTGGAGAAAGCTAACATGAAAAGTGTTCTAATATTTGAGTATGTCAGAACTCTAACTCATATTGTCTTAAGTTCAGGAACTATAATGTGACTGACAATAATCCTTTTTGAGCCCCTGATAGCTTTGATTTCCTTCATATGAGAGCATGACACGGAATGACCAGGCTCGGTGGTGCACACCTGTAATCTCAGCTACACAGGAGGCTAAAGCTATAGGATTGCAAATTCAAAGTCAGCCTGAACAACATAGTGAAATCGTTTCAAAATAGAAAATAAGAGGTGCTGGCTAGGGATATAGCTTTGTGATGGAGTGTTTGCTTTAGATTTAATCCTTAGCACCAAAATAAAGACAAAAAAGAAAAAGAAATAAATGAAAGAATAATAGAAGCCATCTTACTGATATCTTAAATCTTTGTTGGACTTATTTTTCCAATTTTATTATATGTGCTGCTGAAGCAAGCACGTTGGACTTATTTTTCCTACATCCTCTTGAAAAATTTTCCACTATTATCTCAGAATTTTCCTTTAAAAATACCTGTATGAAAGCAGCTTTTCAGAGTTCTGATTCGAACTGGAATCACTCTTCCTGATGTGTTAGAAGCTGTGTATAAGAGACGAACTGATGGAAGACACAAGTTGTTTCACAGATACTTCTTGCATGAAGTTGGGACAGTTTTGGCTTATATACTTGGATTTTATGTCAAAGATATTTCTAACAAATACACTTTGAAAGAAGAATGACCTAGGTGTGTTAAGTCTCATTTTGAAGATTCATTATAGACTCAACAGCCACCATAATCCCTGCTGCTTGAGTGAATAGAGTCCTGCCTTTGAGACTGCGGGCAGCTTTGAGAGAGCCTGAGATTTGCATGTTGGGTTCATAACAGCAAGTAGTCCAATTTAGGAAGCTGGTCTGTGCTCAGAGTGGAGGGATTTCATTAACTGGCTGGCTGTCATGGGAAGGAAAAACCAGAGGTCATAAACTGGCAGTGCAGGTAATATGTTTGACCTGCAGATAAATTTTATTAAGCCCAAATAAAGTTTTTGGTTTTTATTAAGTTAACTGATTCATTACATTTCTTTTCTTTTGGTACCGGGAATTGAACTCAGGACCTTGCACTTGCCAGGCAGTTGAAGTGCCACTGAGCTAAATCTTCCCTAACTTATTACATTTAAAAATGAGATTTTACATACAAGTTTAATTTTGGCTTCATTTGAAAAATTGGACATTGACCATAATATAGCCACAAGCAGTTGGACCTAAATAGTGGATGAAGGCTTATTCTTTGCTTCACTCCATTTAGGCCTGTTTTACTTATGTGAACTGCAGGACTTCTTTAGGTGTTTGAGTCTACAGTCCGTTTGAAAATCTATCATTTCAAAATTTCTGGCCAATTTTAGGGATACACCAAAACTAGGCAGTTTTCATGAAAACAAGGCTGAAGACAATATAGTAAGTAGTTTGAGATGTGAATGATGTTAAATTACTGATAGTTCTCAGTTTTCTAATAGTACTACTGACTATTGGCATAAATGAACTGAGATATCTGGCCAAATACTTTAAATATTATGACTCTGGGGTCAGGTAACATTAAAATTGCAACCTAATTATGGACTTTTAGGAATTCAAATGAGTAAACCCTAGCTAGTATACTGCAGTATGCAGAAAAATAGTATTACCTGTGTAAAAATATATGTCTGATATGAGGAGGTTATTCTAAAGCGTTGGTTTAGGAATGTTAACAACCAGTGAGTTAAGGGAAGATCATCTGCTATTTATTTTTCTCTGTGTCTGAACTCAAAACATTACATAAAAAGGAACATTTTTATGTTTTAAGACTGTTGAGTTTTCCCTCCATATTTTGTGGGTGATGAAACTCTTTAATTGTGAAGTACAGATTTCTGATTAAGTGGTTTGTTCTTAGTGGGCTTTTAAATCAAATTTTATCTCTGATACCTGAGAATTAAGGCTGCCAAGATTTAAATGAAGAGGAAAAACATCTTCATCTCTACTGGCATTCAAATGCAATACTTTAGTAATAAAGCATAATTATGAAAAATAATTTAAATTTGAAAAAGTTGGGATTGAATATGCTATAATTTTCCTTACAATTACCATGCAGGAAAAACATTGGACTCTGACATATATACTCTAGCTATATTTGCCTAGTATTATAAGTTCATGTTAGAAACAATTTTTTCTTTTGCAAAATTTTAACCAGATATTTAAAAAATATCTTCCTCACAATATAAACAATACCTATCTTTCATTAGCCCCTGTGTATAGAGAGTTCAATTAATGAAATATAATTTTCAACACTAAAGAATTTTCAGGTGTTTTAGAAAACAGTGAAATTTTAGTTGTAAGTTAAACCATTAAATTTTGTTTTAAGATTATTACAAAATACATTTACTACTGGCAGCAAATTTTTCTGTAACGTGTATTTTTGCTCAATTTAGACTTTTAGGCAAATCTTAAATTTTTAATGGACCATGGTATAGATGCCTTTAAGAGTATCTTCTTGTGAATAATCTCTTAATTTTTAAGTGTATTATACTGTTTTGTCAGGCATGTCTATTTAGCTCTTGCTTTATGCCGAATATGGAAGGAGAATGGAAGACACATTGTCCCTGCCCTGTAGAATTTTCTTAAATATTTGCAAAAGAAATTTTAAAGGATCCTTCAAGATCATAGTAATCATACTGATACAATGAAAAGGCTTTGGGTCAGAAAGTTCCTGATATAATTTGGGTTCAAAATTTGTGGGAAAGAATAATGTAGAGTTGAAGATAGTCAGGAAACACATGGGGACTGATGCAGTAAGACAATGAGGTATCCATCGTAACCGTAACGACATTCGTGCAAGAGGTGTATTAAAATTGAAGAGATTGGCAAAGAATTTCACATGGTGGGAGATTTGAAACTAAGTATTTGGATTCAGTGTAGGATCCAGGAGGTAATGAAGGGTTTTAGGATTGTTTGTAAAGGAATTGATTTCTTGAAGCTTATTTTTGTAAGCGGGAGTTGGTAAGGAAATAATAGAGACAATAAAACTAAGTTGTGACCTGTTGCAGTAGGTCAGGGGTTAAGGTCAAGTCTTTAATTACAAAAAAGACTTGAACTTATTAAAGAGTAGATAGATCTGAGGAAACTCAGGAATGGAAACATTTATGTATTTTGTTTAATGTCTATGTCATTTTAACTTTTAACTTTAAATAGTTGAAAATAGACCTTGATAAAGTAATTTAAACTGTGACATGATCTTATATTAATTTGGGATGTAAAGATATACATTATGAAAATCCACATAGCATCTTAGAGGTAAAGGACAGAATCTGACTCCTGCAGTGGCTTCACCATTTCATCAGTGTCTTGGCGTTTTGGTCTTTCAGTGGGAAGGTTTTCACCTTTGTGTGTTTCCTCTTATATAGTTTCAAGACAGGCTGCACCTGTAGAGAACACCTTTGTGTTCTGTAGTAGAAAAGAAGGAACAGGAAAGAGTGCCTGTATTGGTAGGGAAAAGTTTTCATCTTAATTGACTTGAACTTGTGACCGCCAGCCACCACCAGCTGCTGTGGAGTCCAGGAAAGTGCGTTTTTTGGCTAAGCACTTTATCAGGGCTCTGCCATTAGGGGAAGTGAAAGTAGATGTTGGATATGCATCTCTGACAGAAGGGTTATTTCATGGAACTTACTGATTCTACAAAAAATACATTAAACTGTAAAATTAAAAACCTTAGTGGGAGTCCTTTGGGTTGTTTGTATACAGAGTCAGGGCATTTGTTACTGTTATTCTGATCCTATTGCTTTCTCATTAGGAAAACCAGATTATACCATCAAGAAAATATAGCCGGGCATGGTGGTGCATGCCTGTAATCTCAGCACTCGGGAGGCTTAGGCAGGAGGATCACTGTGAGTTCAAGACCACCCTAGGCTACATAGTGAGTTCCAGGTCAGTCTTAACTACATAGACCCTGTCTCAAAAAACAAAACAAAACAAAACAAAAAAAATGTAGAAAGTAGGTATGAGTTCCAGGTCAGTCTTAACTACATAGACCCTGTCTCAAAAAACAAAACAAAACAAAACAAAACAAAAAAAATGTAGAAAGTAGGTGCACCTTGATGGCCAGTTTATGAATATAAAAATATTATGTTTTTTAATATCCTTAAAGTTAAAAGTTTGCATTTCAGGTTTATAGTCTCAGATTCTAACAAATTATATTTTCCAAATTACATACTATTTATCTTCCTGCTTTCTAGTACTACACATGATCTCAGGTGAAGGTAAGAGCTAAAATTAAATAATGACTACAATACTTATAACAGTTCTATAATGGGAAAAATACGTAACCAGGTAGATTATCAGGTATTCCGAATACACCTTTTGCCCCAAATGGTGTGTAACAGATGCAACATTACATAGCTAGAATTAGCCAGTGAAATCTTTGGATTGACGAAACACTCCAGTAAGTTTTAAGAATGCAATGTGAAAAAAATGTCTTTGAAACATCTTTTGACAAAGCTTCCAATGATGCAGAATAACTTCTAATGTCTCAGTAGCCGATAGAGTCCCTGAAGAACTATAGAAAGAACCAACAAAAACTGAAAAGTGTCCTTTCTGGAAATGCAGTCATTACATAGTTTATAACATAAGTCTTGTTCTCACATATTACCAGTAATACAGATTCTATTTCTCAAGAGATAAAATGTTCCTCCTAGTCGTTGGAGTTTTAAATGTTAATTTACTTCTAGATGCAGCAGGGACATTTTTCTGCTTGGCTTTCTTAGACGCACTTGCAGTACTTATATTTTCTTGTATTATTATGGTTGACTGTGTAACTGCTTCCTCACATGTAAGAAAGGTGTAAGATACAAATAACATTAAAATAATGTTTCAGGTTATGAAATATTAATGATAAGAGTCCTCAAAGAATTTTCTTTTTTCTTTTGTACCGGGGATCAAACTCGGACCCTTGCACTTGCAAGGCAGGTAGCAGAACCACTGAGCCAAATCACTGGCCCAATAATTTTCATATTTAAGAAAGTGATTTATGACGAAATTAGCTTTATTCTAGGGCTTTTGGGAGCCAAAAGAAATGAGATGGGTGCCTGAAGAAGTCTCTAGCACGATAAATATTACTGCACAACCTATTTTTAGGGTACTACGCTGAAGGGTGAAGGCCTTGAAAGCCTAAGATTTCCTTTTTTTTCCCCCTAACCAAGAAAAACAACTTTGTTGTGCAGGGCCGGGGCTGCCCATTGCTGGCTGACGGGAGATGGCTTGGGGGCGACCTGCAGTGGAGCTCCCGGCTCCCGGCAGGCCCCGAGTAGATTCCTGCCTCTGCCGGCGACATCTCCGGGGCAACTCCACGACCTGGTCACAGATCTTGTCCAGCAGCAGCTTCTGAACCAGCCTCAGCGTGGTCACGACGAAGCCCACGGCCTGCTGGCAGTCGCTGTCCACCGGACAGAGCAGGGCGGTGCCCGGCACAGTTGCTGGATCCACTCGTGCTGCGCGGGGTCAGGCCCGGCCGGCCACTCCGTCACCTCCCA
>NW_022900926.1:7332960-7440819 GCF_012274545.1 Fukomys damarensis
CGTTGCTGGCTGTTCCTGCACTTGTGCACTGGGGCCGTGATGACCAGCTTGGCGCAGGCCTCGATGGCGCTCGGCACCGGCCTCTCCTCTTGTCCCCACTCACTTTAGGCCTGCGGTGGAGTCCTCGCCTCTCCCGGGGACGCTGCAGTTCTCCAGGGTCCGAAGGCCGGAGAAGTCCAGGGATGCGAGGTTCCTCAGCTTCTGCTCACCTGGCGCTGGAACTTGCAGCAGCCGGCGAGGTGGCCTCGGGAGACGACCAGGTGACCTGGTCTCCCGACAGGCCCGTGTTGTAGAGCACTGTCCTTCCACCAGGAGAAGCCCAGGGCCACACAGGCTGCAGAAGCCCGCAAGGGTGCAGTCTCTCACCGGCACCAGGCAGGTAGGGCTCACCAGGCCCTGTTCTCCAGGGACCCAGGGTGTGGCGCGGCAGTCGGTCAGGTCCAGCTCCACCCGGTCCCGCTCGCGGGGACCTCCGGGTCCTGGTCCTGTAACCACGTCCTTGCGCAGGTGGATCTGAGTGAGGTGTGAGCTGCCAGGCTCCGTCCCAGAAGAGGCTGAAGAAGCTCTCGTGAGGTTTAAGGTGCAGGTGGCGTTGATCAACTCCGGCCAGTGGCAGACCTCGCTGGGCAGGAAGATGTGCGGGTGCAGCCGCAGGGTCTCCTTGTCCAGCAGAAGCCCAGCGTGCCATCCAGGTGGCCCTAAAACTTAATGGTTTAAGACAAGAGCAGCTGTTTATTTCTCCTGATCCTGTGGGTCCTGGGAGGATCAGGTGGGCAGTTCCCTGATTTCACCTGAAAGTTTTCATACCATTGCGGTCAGAGGGTAACTTCAGGCAGCAGAGGCCTTGGGACTCCAACGCTGGTTCAGGGCCTCTCACCTCGCAGAGACCCTGCACGGGCGCCCTGTGCCAGTGGGGTGACCTGGACCTCTTACGTCATGGCTTGGGCCTCTCAGAATCAGGAAGTCTGGGCATTAGGACTGTTAAGCCGTGGGATCTGAAGTTTCAGAGTCTCCTCTGTCACCGCGTTCTGCTGATCAAAGCAGTCGGGACAAGGCCCAATCAAGGAGGGGAAGCCAGGAGTCAGCTTCCCCTCCCGAGGTGGGGAACGGGACAGACTGCAGGCGCCGCTGCCCGACGTGGAGTCACGGCCTGTGGCCGTGAGAGGCCTGCAGACGGTGCGTTCTCCACGCGTGGGTGTCGGCTCGTCTTCACAGGTTAGGGGAGGCTTCCTTGTGAGTCCACACAGGAGACGCAGGGATGCGGGGAGGATTGCGGGAGGCTTTGTCGGAGAATAGCACATGTACACATGTATAGGTGAGGAGACAGTCACTGGGATAATAATGAAAAATTTAGTAGTCTTCAGAACTGATATTGCTACTTTCAAGTAATGGGAAGACGAATGACATGGACACAGATCTTTCTGCAGGCTGATGCCTGTATTGGGAGCGTGATCTTGAACAACAGAGCCGCGTTTCTCTAACTCGGAGCCACAGTGGGCGTAGAAAGAAAATGGTAAACACTGAGCTGGAGGAATTTTCTGTTTTTATCAGATTTCAGATTTTGTTCTCGTAGTTGAACGAAGGCAGACTAATTGCAGTACACATATTTGAATACAGGACAAATAATAAAAGACAGGCATAGAAATGGCTTGGGAATTTTGCTTTCTAGATAATCAAGCTTTGTGGAGTTCAGGTTTATGGCAACTTGGATCATATTCCTCAGCATTGAGTTGAGAGCTGAGAGCTTAGAAATTTCCATACATATCTTCTGTGAACAAATCCACCTTGGCCTTACGGTCATTATGTATCATATGAAATAAAAGTCTTGAGTGGAAAGGCAATCATTACGATTGCTTCTACTTTGGAGTACAAATAACAATCCATTCCAGGTATGTATGCAGTAAATAATCTTATTTTCTTTTAGTACCATAGTTGGTTACTGGCCATATCAGTAATGATATGAGGAAATGCAGTGAAGTATGTGTGTTTTAACTTTCAAGTTCTTTATTATATTAGGGTAGAAGCTAAGTTCCTGTCAAGCCCACACATTGTCATTATTTTGGCACTTGTAAATTAGTTTGTAGAAATAACATTTCTCCTGCCTTAGTCTTTTTTGTACCCCACATTCTTCAGCTATTAACTTTATTCCAAGCTTTTCATAACCCTCATTCACTCATTTGTTCATAGGGTTCCACCAATGAGTGAGACCCTGTCAAAGTGATGTTTGCACTACAATCTCCAACATGACAAATCAACCTACTGCAGATCTGGTGGGAGAGAGCTCCGACAATAGACGCAAAGACCCTGAAAAGGAAATAAACCCTAAGGTGTCCACGGATCCAAAAGGAGGTCATGCTGAAGGAGATGGGGCTCTGACGCTGTAACAGAGCTTTGCGTATTTTTCAGAGCTGGAGAGGAAGACAATAGTTATGTTTTGAGCAGGGCGGTGACATCCCTGCGAGGATCATTTCAGCTTCTGAGAAGAGAAAACTTAACCATAGAACAGCAGAGGTCAGAAGGAATCCGGGAAGTCCACAGTGACGACGTGGCGTGGACTGGGTAGAGAGGGACTTAGTGAGAAGAGTGGTACTTTTTGCTGCTCCTCCCCTGCCCTCCCATCTCACCTGTGCTCCTGTTCTTGTTTTTGTTAACTTAGTGTAACAGTTGGTGAGTGCGTATTGTATCTTGGTGTCAGGTTTCGTTGCCTCTGTCACCTCTAGTTCCCTTTTCTCTATCCTTTACTTCCTCGTTATTGCTTCTTGACCCTATTTCTCTTTCATTTCCTCTGTAGTGAGGCCTTATAAAGTTCAATTTGCTTTCCTTCACCGATAGACCTGGATTTCTAATCTTTTCTAGGCTAAGGGAGCATATGAAGAGTCTAATTTAGCCGGACTAGGTAACTAAAAATATTATGACCTAGACTCGCCCGATTAGGTGCCTGTAGAATAGATTTGCATCATAGCACTGACTGGCAATGAAAATGCTTCATCTAAAGGAAGCTGCGAGAAGATGACATGTCTGTCCTGCACGTGGAACCAGGTGAGACGCTAACTCCATTTTAATTTGGCTGTGTTTAGTCTTGTTTGGTGTTGAGAATGAATCAATGAATGAATAAATTAGTGAATGAAAAAATAAAAACAATGCAAGAGAGGATTTTGTAGTCTGCACAAAATGATAGCTGTCTGTTGCTATGTGCACAGCTAGGAAAATTTATAGCTTAGTAACTTTCACATCTCTGACTGATACTTGGGACCTATGTGGAAAAATGTGACAACTGGCCTTCCTTCCTTCAGAGAGAGAATGGGCATCTTTGAAGATAAACTAGTTCTGGGCTGGGGATTTAGCTCAGCGGTTCGGTGGCCTGCCTTGCAAGCACAAGGACCCAAGTTCGATCCCTGGTACCAAAAAAACCGAAACAAAAGATAAACTAGTTCCTAACTTGTCTCTGATCTGGTGCTGCTCTATAGAGACTTCCCTGATAAAAAACTGAATTGCTACATTAGTCGAAACTTCTCTCGTTCCAGTCATTACTTTTGAGAGGTAGCAACTCAGGCGCCGACTAGATTTCCTAGAAGAGTGAAGGATCTGTGGCACAGGAGTTGGGGACACCAGGAGAGCAGGACCGGAGTGGGGGACTGAAGCTGAGACCCAGAAACCAGGCCTGTCTTCGGAATGTGCACTTGTCAGAATTCCTGTGGCTAACTGTTGCACAAATCATGTTTTTAACTATATTATTGTAACACTTAAATTTTCCCTAGGGGCAAACTGAAGGTCACATAATACTTCCCCTTAATCATAGGGTTTGGCAGCAGAAAAGTGTCCTGCAGGGTGAATAAATAGTGTGCCACTGGTTAAGGAAAGGAGGAGCTCCACAGTGCCTTGTAGAGATGGGGACAGGTTGCACCCCTGCATGTTAAAGATGGGGACGTCATTTTGACACAGTGACCACACGATGGACGAATTCACCTCCGTGCAGTTTGGCTTGTAAACTCACATTTTTAGGTAAAGAGTTTTCCAGTTTTGTAGATGAAGTGACTCAGCAGCCCCTCAATTAAATCATTCCTTAAATTTTATTTGTAGGTTCCGGGGTTTAGAGAGAGAGCCAGCATAAAAGAACACAGCATCTTTCCCTTAGAGGTGGAGGAGAATAGAGGATGTGTGAACTAGGGGGAGCAGAGCCTCTGACTTGGCCTCTATAAAAGGGCTGCCAAATCCATGCTGTTGCTTTTTCAGTGCAGTTGTACAGATGGTTGCAGAGAGACAAAGCAAAGGACACACCCTTTTATGAAAATGTGCATCCCCCATTACCTGTTCACACTTTATACATTCCACTGTTTATCCCCTCCCTATCCTATTATGAAAGAAAAAGTTAAGGTAGTCAGCAGAGAGTTGAACGAGATTTGAGTTGCTGCTTTTCAAAAACTTTATTTTAGACCTTGATGAAAAGCAGTAGCAGCCGAAGGGAACAGCCGACTACTTGATTTTTAAAATGTGGCTCTTAAGTAAACTACTGTAGTACGCACGGGGGTGGGGTGGGGGAAAAACAGTGTCTGCAGAACGGCTAACTCCTATTGCAGGTGACAACAAGCTACCGGGTTAGCCAGTGTGACTGTTGTACCACCCCGGGAGTGTTAGGGGCTTTCCCCCAAAAACACTCAGATTGTTAAGTGTACTCTTAACACCATCTGTGGAATTGTTTTGCACAAGTAAACCACATGCTAACACAGTGCTCACTTTGAGAGAACTCTCCAAACATCACAAGGACTGTTCCAAAGTCCAGACCATTTCCTGTCTCTGTCAGAGAGCAAATAACAACAAAAGACTTACTCCAAATACAAGTCAAACAGAACGTTGGAGAACCTCCACAGTAATTTGCTTTGCACAACAACTAGAGGAAATTTTAGGCGTAACCTGCAGAGAGCAGTGCATAAACCCCTTGTACTTAGGATGTACTTCCCAAGTTACACAGGAAGACAAGGTAAACATTTACCTAAGAAATGGTATGAAATTGCTAGCAGAAACTCTCCCCTCCTTTAAGCCCCAAATTAGCTAGGGTCTGACTCTACCCAACACCCGGAGGGCTTGAGTGTTACAAATTATCTCATCCTTCGGTTTAGAGAAAACAAAAATTTAGCTTTTCCACTAAAATACTTGTAATTGTTGACCTGGTAGAATGAAGGTAAGAGTAGATATGCATGGAAGATAGTTGCTGTTATTTCTGATTGTTTTGTGTTTTTTGTGACTCAAGTACTTGTAAGTGGGGTTCTAGCACAGCGGTGAGCAGGTACAACTGTATGTCTTTATTTAGTATTTTTCTGCTGAAGAGCATGAATGGCCATTGTGGGGCTTTGCAGTATGTATGTGACTCCTGGGTAATTGTTACAGTGCCATAAAAGCATGGCATGCATTTGGTTATACCTTCATGTATGGGCTATAAAATTAAAGTCTCCCCAGAGTTTCTTTCTAGTATTAACTTTATTTTTTTATTTTTCTTTTTTGAGACAAGGTCTTTTGCATAGTTGAGACTGACCTGCAGTTCACTCTGTAGCCCAGGCTGGTCTCGAACTCATAGGATCCTCCTGCCTCAGCCCCCCAAGTGCTGGGATTACAGGTGTGGGCCACCATGCCCAGCTTCTAGTATTAACTTTATTGCAACCATTGCAGATAGCAACAAAGCTCAGGGTACTGGCTGTAACCACTCCATCCCTAAATAAGGTAAAGTCACAATGATGAGATATGTTATCGTATTGGATCAGGACTCATTCTGGCTGTGACATATTGCCCAGTGCATACTGGGCATATAAAACAGGGAATGGTAATTCATCTTATGGTGAAGGTATGAACCTAAAGTCCAGAGAAGGGTAAACCCATGTGCACCCAATGAGTTCCATGAAACATAGAATGTCAGAGATGTTTCTGTGACAGTTTGGAAATATCATTTCTGATCCCCACAGCTACAGTCTTTAGAGGAAAAGGACGTCCACATCATATTCTTTATAGAGAAAGGTCACGTGTAAATAAGTTTGAATAAAGAAGAAACAGAAAGGTTAGCTACTAGCATTACAAATGCTAGTATATAAAATTGTATGTAGAAACTTAACCTTATATGTAGAGAAAATGAGCATTTTATTTTGTTATATTGTTACATCTGTTGACTCTTTTTTTCTTTTCTGTTGGTAAATGACATTCTAGTATCTGGTGTCTCATGCCAGTTAAAAAAATGAACTCTTGTTTATTGCTATTTAAAAAATATTTGGAAACTAATGCTGAAGAGTCAGTGTGTTGCCTAATAAATCCACTGTATAGACAGAAGTGGAGTGTCAGCCTTGTACCAGGTCCTCACTCTGAGGAACATGGATTACGTAGTAGGAGATGGCTTGATTCTCTGAGGAGCTCCATGAGGAGCACATGACTCACAGTGGAGGATTTCATCATCTCAGGAAATTGTTATTTCTTTTGTTGGAGAAATTTAAGATTAGATTTTAAATCAAGGTGGAGTTGCTCTTTGCCTCGTATAAGGTATTGCTTCGGGGAGAATGGTCATGTTTATTAGAACAATGCTAGAAGAAATCTTATTAATAGTTGAGTATGAAGTCCATATTTTAAGTTCTTTGGGAGAAAAGGAAAGATTGGCCTCCAGTGCGGTCAAGAGTAGCCTTTTAGATGAATTTAGTGTGCTTTGTTTTTATTATGCTACTAACTAACTCTGTCCTTCCCTTGAAATATGTACTGTTTTTGTGCAACTAATGTGGTTGGAGTTCCATCCAACATTTTAGTAATACTTATTAGTGCCAATCTTAGTATAGCTTGATAAGTCAAACTTGTTGCGAATCATTTGCAGTTGTGACACACAACTGATCAAAACTCAATGTTGTTATTGAGTTGACAGTCTCATGGAAATACCTGGCCTGGGAGCTTGGGTGTGACTATTATGGAGAAAGGAAAACCAAAAGAATTACAGTAGAGTTCTATAAAACTGTAATCTTTGGCAGTTATAAAAGAGATTTCCTAAAATATGTTTCATTTTATTGCAATAATTTTAATTTCTCTTTTTTTATTTTTATAAAGTCCTCTTACCTGTAGTTTAAGTGTATTTAAATATTTCAATCAAGGCTCAGTAGCAGATAACATGAACCTAGTTTCATTACAAGTTTGAAATGATCCACCATCCAAATTGAGTTCATGGGTGATGCCTCCGATGCCTGAAGTTCATGGCTGAACAGAAACATTGCTAGGAGGAATACTAATGGCAGGATTTTAGTTCAGAAGAGATTGGAAAATGATTGAGGCTCAGGAAAAGAGCCAGCCAGGAAGCAAAATGACAAGCTGAAGGTGGAGTAAGGCTGTTGTAGGACTGAAACATATCCTTCCAGATTGACTCGACTGTCTTAAACTGTGATATATTGGGAGCAGTGGAGTCGTAAGATTTTAAGCCTGAAGCTCACTGTCTTACGAGCTTGGTAATTAGCAGCGGCCCTGCTCTTGACTGACCGCTACACAGGGGCTCTCCCAGTGTCAAGTTGAGCTGTTCCAGGATTGGGAATGGATCAGCGAAGAGGCTGCTGGGCTCCTGCAGCACATGAACCTTGTGTGGTATCGTGGGAAGCTTGTGTTGTCTTATCTCTAGCCCATCACATAATGCATGGCAGGCATGACAAGTTATTGTATTTATTAATGTATTTAATAAATAGTTATTAAGATCTTTTTGCAACCAAGTATTTGGGAAATATGGTGGTCTCCACAGCCTGATACCTGAACCATAGAGTTTGCAGTTCAGTATATGTTAAATTTATTAGCTTTTAATTTTTCATTGATTTAATTTTCTTTATTTTGTTCTGAAGTAATAGGAAACTTTGATTCATTGTTAATTATGACATTTGTTCTGTGTTTTCCATTTTATTAGAGTACAGGTTCTCAAAGTAGGTGTTAATGATCCTCTGGATTTCTGTGGGATCTATCATGACTTCACTTTTTCCATTCCTGATTGCATGGATCTGAGCCTTTTCTTTCCTTTTTTTTTGATAAGGTTTGCTAAGGGTTTATCAATTTTATTTATTCTTTCAAAAAACCAACTCTTCAATTCATTTATTTTCTGTATCATTTTCTTAGTTTCCATTGCATTAATTTCTTCTTTAATCTTTATAATTTCCTCTCTCGTTCGAGTTTTGGGTTTTTCTTAATCTTGTTTTTCTAGGAGTCTAAGAGTCATCGTTAGGTTGTTTATTTGAGCTTGCTCTGTTTTCCTAATGTGAACATTCAGTGCTGTGAATTTTCCAAGTAGAACTACTTTCATTGTGTACCATAGATTCCTGTATGTTGTATTGGCATTTTCGTTTATTTGTAAAAACTATCTAATTTATTCTTTAATTTCCTCTGTGATCCATTGATTGTTCAGGAGAGTGTTGCTCAATTTCCATGTGTTTGTGAAATTCCTATGGTTTCTTATGCTATTGATCTCCAGCTTGATTGCACTGTGATCTGATAATATACATGGAATGACTTCAATTCTTTTGCATTTATTCAGACCTGTTCTGTGAGCTAATATGTGATCTATCTTGGAAAATGACCCATATGCAGCTGAAAAGAATGTATATTCTGATTTTATGGGGTGGAACACTCTATAGACGTCTATTAAGTCCATGCATTCAAAAGCTTGGTTCAGTTCTAGTATTTCATTGTTGATTTTTTGCCTAGATGATCTGTCTATTTGTGATAGTGGGGTATTTAGATGCCCCACCACATTTGTATTAGTGCTTATTTGGTTTTTCATATTATTTAGTATTTGTTTTATATAGTTGGGGACATTTATGTTTGGTGCATATATGTTTATGATTGTCATCTCTTCCTCTTGACTTGTTCCCTTTTCAAGGATGTAGTGGCCTTCTTTATCTCTTTTAATCAGTTTTTGCTTGAAATTTACTTTGTCTGTGAATAAGATTGCTACCCCTGCTTCTTTCTGGACTCCTGTCGCATGGAGAATTGTTTTCCACCCTCTCACTTTCAGTCTATGGGCTTCTTTTTGCACTAGGTGTGTTTCTTGTATACAACATACAGTTGGATTTTGCTTCTTAATCCATTCTGCCAATCTATGTCTCTTGATTGGTGAATTGAGGCCATTGACATTGATGGTTATAACTGATATGTATTGACTTATTATTACTCTGTTATTGTCCTTTTGCTGACTCTTTTTAATTTTTTGCCCTCCCCTTTTAGTTTCTTGCCTTTGCTATTTGATTTGGTCTGTTGGGCCTCATGGTGTTGTGGTCTTTATTCTCTTTTTCTAGGATATTGTTTAAAATTCCTTGTAGTGCTGGTTTAGTATTCATGAAGTTTCTCAAGTGTTCTTTGTCATGGAAGTATCTTATTTCCCCACCCATTTTTGAGAGAGAGTTTTGCAGGATACATCAGTCTTGGTTGGAGGTTGTTTTCTTTTAGGACTTGAAATACCTCACTCCAGGCTTTCCTTGACCCAAGGGTTTGTGTTGAGAAGTCTGCTGTGATTCTGATGGGCTTTCCTTTGCATGTGATTTGTTTCTTTTCTCTTACTGCTTGTGGTATTTTGTTCTTCTGTTGGGTTTTTGGGATCTTCATTATTATATGTCTAGATGTAGATTTTTTTGATCATGGTTAATTGGAGTTCTATATGCCTCACTTATCTGTATGTCAAATTCTTCCCCTCTGTTTGGGAAGTTTTCTGTCATTAATTCTGTGAACAGCTTTTTTAAGTCATTTGTATTTTCTCCTGCTACTTCATGGATTCCTATCAGTCTTATGTTATTCTTCTTTGCATCATCTAGAAGTTGTTGGATCAATTTTTCACGATCCCTTACTATTTTTAAGAGACCGCTCTTTTCATGGTCACTGACTACAATCCTATCTTCTGTATCTGAAATTCTATCTTTGCAATCTTTTATTCTATTGCGTACACTTTTAATAGAGTGTTTAATCTCCTGGATATCTGTTTAAATCTGTTTTATGGATTCCATTTCTTTCCTTTGTTGGGTGTTTATTGTTTTCATTTCTTTCTTATGCTGGGCCTTCATGGTCCTGAGCTCATCTATTTTTTTGTCAGTTTCTGTTTTAGAGTCACGAATCATGACTTTCATTTTGCTCCCCATCTCTATGTTTATCTGGGAAATTATTTCTGTTTTGAATTTTTCTAGAGCTTGATTGATCTGTTTTGTTACTTCCTGTGCTGTTAATTATGACAAAGATTTTCTGCTTGATCAAACTTTAATGAGACTCCTGAGCCAGGTTCTAGGTCCACTTTCTTGCAACATTTAGTTTTACCACAAAACATTGTTAAGTCAGTTTGAAAGAATCCCAGCTTTCACACCTGATCACACACATCAGATTTCTCATCTGCGACCATCCTGAAAATGCTCAGCCTGACCTGTCTTCAGCAAGAATTATGTCAGGTCGTTTTACCCAGAATCTCTCTTACCTAAATTTTTCTTCTGTGCTTTACACCCCATTACATGGTCCCTGTACCTGTTGTAATGGTCCTGTATGAAGTCTTCCTTACCATGCTTGAACAAGGATCATTTAATACTTTTGTCTGTATAATATTTCCCCTTTCTTCACATTTTGGCTATTTGCCCTGTGTACTGTCACTCTGCATGGCAATTCTGTTCCTGGCAGTGCTATCCATAGCACTAGGCAGAGGGGCCTCAGCTTGTGGCTGATCTCGCTGGTGACCAGATACCGACCCCCAACATATGCACAGTCATTACAGTTATGCACAGCCTCCTCCTGTCCAGGACCAGCTCTGCTAGTTGAAGCAGAACCCAGAAACATTTTGGTCACCCACACCAAGGCTAGCACTGTGCAGGCCCCAGGGAAGTGCTTTTGGGCTTTTTCCTTCCTGTAAAGCCAGTAGTGTCTGCACAAGGCAAATGTTTGTGAGCTGTGCTGTTGTTCTTTGGAGATAGACCCTGCTTTACCATGTGTGAAAGATCTGAGTGGAAGAAGCATTCAATAATGAGATTGTCAAATTTTTCTCAGCATAGCATGAATACAGCAAGCTATTGTTGGCAAGGTTTCATTTATTAGAATTGCTTACCGTAGTTTTTGTTTGTTTACGTATTTTTAAATTTTTGATTCTAAAAGCACTCAGAAAAGAGTAGAGTATCTACATTATTTGCATGAGACAACTGAAGGACTACTTTTGAATTTTGGAATATTTAACAATTCCTATTTCACTTATATTAGGTATATAAGTAATATTCCTAAAACATGGCATCAGCTGATAACTAGATGGGCTGTGAATGGTGGAATGAGTAATAGTTCCACTTTAAAAAATAATTAATGAATTTCTTTAATTTTTAAAAGTAAAATTTTACAGTTATTAAATTATATATAAAATTTCTGTATCAGTTATAATTTATGTCTCACCCTTAACTTCTAGCAGTTAATTTAAAATGTTTTATAAAAATGTTTTTGGAGCTGTACACATAAAATAGTTTTAATGTTTTGAGTTTTGAAATTATCTCAATATTTTTATTAAAATATACATTTATATATATGTTTGATTTTTAGATCTTAATACTTTATAAATAGCACAGCTTATATAAATGCTGATTATAGTAAGGTAATAAATACATGACTTTGCTGAAATGATGGTAAAAAATAATACATGAATTTATAGGTTTTTAACAACCAGTCCATCAGCAAACCACTTATATAAAGTATGATACTTATTAAATTAAGCTGTCTCTAGTGTTTGTTGAATTTCAGTCACATTTAAAAATTATAGCATTACATAATTTATCTTTCCATCATGAAATTGTATTTGTCAAAGTAAGAGGATAGAATTTCTCTGATTTAGAAGTTAGCTACTTTGATTTGTAACTTTTCAATATGTAGAATGTTATAAGTTGGCTTTCATTTGGGTTCTTGCTCATGGGCTTACAAACATTTAGGAACAGGTAACAGAGTTCATAGTGTTTCCAACACCCATTTCCCCCCAAATATCACAAAATTAAAATTATTTAAGCAAAAATATTCCATGGACTGACTTTGGCTTTTTTGCTATGTCCCATTCTGAGGGCTACCAGTGAGGTAACCATCTTTCCAGTCCCCTTTCTTGGAAGCAATCCTGGAAAGACTGTCATGCAGTTGTTGGTGCAGGAGCTTTTCTCACCTCTGCCTCCCCTCCCCACTTCTGAGCTCTCTCCACTGCACTCTCGGCTTTATTCTATTGATTTTGCTCCATGGTCTTTTCTTTTGATCTGGTCTTTTCATTAATGATGTCTTTGGCCAGTTGACCAAGTTTTAGGTCTGGCATTTTCTCAGCATGCTTCATTTGATACTGACTACTACATGTTCCTCCACTAACACAACCTCGCCATCCCCATGACCCTCCTGCCGCTCTCTGGCTTCCTTCTTTCTGTCACCACACTCAAGACACCAGTGCAAGAGCCCGCCCTCAGAACAGATGGGAACTCTATCCTGCCCAGGGACCTTACTTATCTAAAAGGAGAGTCTGATTATTTGAGGTTATTTATTAATGGATAAACTTAGATTGTTTGATAATGGCTTAAATTGAGTCTAAAAATTATTACTGTTATGGTATCACTATCATTATTACTATTATAATCATTCTCAATTTGCCACAAGTAACTTAAATCTTTTTTGTTTCTGGT
The DNA here is from genome assembly GCF_012274545.1 of Fukomys damarensis. NCBI lineage: Eukaryota > Metazoa > Chordata > Mammalia > Rodentia > Bathyergidae > Fukomys > Fukomys damarensis. The sequence continues at coordinate 7,345,605 of NW_022900926.1, forward strand.
TATAAATGTAATGCACATTATAGCCCATTTAGAAAATAAAAATAAAACGTAATATTTCCAGGTGCATTCCAAGTACTTTATATATAGCCAGAGTCTGAACTGACTTTCACAACAGCTTTATGGGATAAATAATATTTATACCTCTGTTTATACCTCAGATGAGAGAGCTGAGACACAGAGAAGTTAGCATGATTCCAAAGTGTGAGATATTGTAAATGTGCTGATTTTCACAAATTAAAAATATTGCTGGGCCAGGGATTTAGCTCAGTGGTTCCGCTGCCTGCCTTGCAAGCACAAGGACCTGAGTTCGATCCCAAGTACCCAAAACAAACAAACAAACAAACAAACAAATAAATAAATAAAATAAAATAATACTGGGATTGGAAATATATGGGGAAAAGAGAAATAACTTATTGAATGGAAGAGCTATAAGAATATGAAGTAGAGACAAAAAGTGTGTTACAAAACAATTGAGAGTGCCAGGAAAAAATAAAAGCAAACAATGCACAGGAACTAAATATAAACTCACTAAAATGCTTCCAGGGCTCTATAGTGAAGAACACTCATATAGTCATAATGATATAACATGCATTTTTGATTGTTAGAATTATTTTATGGGCAAAGCATAAAAGAACCTTAAAAAGGAAAGAATAAATGTTGCTGGCTTGAAGTAAAAGGGTAGATGAAAAATACCTAAAGGTAGAGAAAAGAGTTGAGGTAAAGAATAAGGTAGGGGAGAGGATATGTTGTAATATCAAAGTGCTTCGCCTGGTTTCTAGATCAGAGGGCAGACTTGATCTAATGGTAGTTTGCGTATAGCTCACCAGGCCCAGCAGCACCTCCTCTGTCCCTTTCCCAACTACCAGCTGCGTGTCTCTCCCATCCTACTCCAATGGTATGTCTGAATTCGAGACATTATAAAATGTACTAGCCAGACCTCTGCTGACCTAGTAAACAGAATCGAGTGTAAATAATATTTATGACCTGGTAGACTACTTGGCTGAACCCACCTTGAAAGACAGTTTCTGCTTGTGTAGCAATATTTCTCCAACAGTAGCACATGCACAGGCAAGTGCACACACACACACACACACACACACGGCACACTCACACTCATGGACACACACACCAAACCAAGAGAGACAACACTGTAATTCATCAAGGAAAGAGGTGCATAAAGAAGGTGACTAAACTGAGATTTCATACAACTGTTTATTTGTCATAAAACTCTCCATGAGTTAACATATAAGCATAAGCATTAAGTGAATGACAGTTGTTTTATTATGTTTTCAACGTTTTTAGTTGTATCTTAAAATATACCAGATGCTGTCCACATGATGCCAAACATATGGCTTCTGGCCCTACTCTTGTGATCTGTAGGAGATTGCTGTAATGTACAGGGCAGGGAGAAAAAGCGATTTACAGATAGCCTGGCCTGAGCTTTTCACAGCACAGCTGGATCTAATTTCACTGAACTAATGGTCTCTTCCCTCCAGCACCTTTTATTTTATCAAATGCCACGAATTATTTTTTGAAGTGGTTCTTGTTGTAGTGAATACCACACATGGATAACATACAGGACATTTGGTTGTCTGCTTTCTGGTGAAGGTCAGGACCTGCTGTTGTTCGTGTTTGGGTGGAGGATGTGTTTCATGGGACTGCTGGAGAAAACTAATGAGTTTCAGCTGTCTGAAAGATAATGTATAAGACACTGCTCACTTGGTTGACCTACTTGGAATCCATTACAGTCATTTGGGGTTCTAGGCATGAAAATGGTGCCTCCCAAGCATATCTCTTCCTGTACTTGCTACTAAGCTAACACATCACCTGGAAAGATGAAAAGGGCAAGAAAAAGAGCGCGCACACTAACAAACTCTCCATTGCATTATGACTGCTTATTTGCTTTTCTGCCTTTTCTAGAAGATTTTAAGCTTCTTAAGGGTAGAATTCATGTCTTGGGCAAATAGCCTTTTCATAGCTGCTGGGCTGGTATGTAATGGAATTAAATATCTGCTGTATGAAGAGATGGAAAGACTTACTATCAAAGAGTCTGCAAAGATTTTGATAATTATGTATGAAGTGGATAGGTAGTCTATGAAAAGGTAGATTTTTGCTCTACTTTCTGATTTTTCTAAAAGCTTCCTTTTTAGGATTCATCTTTGTGTTTCTTCTAACTATAGCGTAATATAAGGGATGACTGAAATATATAATGAATGCTTAAATCTAAAAAATTATTGTAGTTACTTGTTACTGTTAAAATATCTCAAAATCCTCTCGCCTCTTTTCCCATTGTTCTTGGCACTTTTGAAGTAGTTCTGGAAGACTTCCACTGACAAATAGTGTCTTTAGAAAGTATGAGAAAAAAATACAGTGAATGTGGTCATGAGTGCCTTTCAGTGGAAAGGCAGGCTTGTGAAAACATGGCGGTGGGTCCTTATCCATCTTATTCACCAGATCTGACTTGGTGCAAATTCTGACTCTTCCCCAAAGTCAAAAGGACCATAAAGATCCATATCTTGAATTGACTCAGGACATCAAGGCAGCCAAGACAGCACAACTCAAGACAATCATGAAAGAGGACTTCCAGAACTGCTTCAAAAAGTGACAAGTGACCAGGGATTTGGCTGAGTGGTTCCACCACCTGCCTCACAAAGGCAAGGTCCCGATTCGATCCCTCATACAAAACAAAAAAGTGGCAAGATGTGAGGGGGAGTATTTTAAGCGAGATTATCGACAATTTTTCTTTTACCATAATACATTTTAAAATTTAAATATTTATATTTTTCATCACACCTCATACTCCTGTGTCTATGTACTACTGTTTTCCATACTCCCTGACTGTGGGACCATATGGGACCACATTGTGTAAAATGTTTAAATTTTACTGTAGTAAAACTTTTCTTGAGACAGGGTCTCCATTTGTAGTTCAGGCTGGCTTTGAACTCACTACATAGCCAAGGCTGGCCTCAAACTCACAGTGATCCTCCTGCCTCAACATCCCAAATGCTGGGATTACAGGTGAGTGCTGACATATCTGGCCAAACTTTACTTTGAGTTTCAAAACAAAACTAATTAAGAGAGTCAAAGAAAGTCACTAGATCCTTGTAAAGGGAATAATCCAAGAGGAAGAGATGACAATCATAAATATATGCACCAAATACTAATGCCCCCAGGTATACAGAAGAAATATTAAGAGACATGAAAAACCAAATAAGTACTAATACAATTGTAATGGGGACCTCAGTACCCCGTTGTCTCAAATAGACAGGACATCTAGACAAAAAACTCAACATTAAAATACTAGAACTGAACCCAAGCTTTTTTTTTTAAAAGTTGAGTTTATTGGTACATTTTAGGAATACAGTACAGTTACATTCATTGTTGGGATCTTCTACCTCTACATGATGGGTCTTGGTTCTCATTTTTTCCCCTTGTCCCTGCCCTCCCTTCACCCCCTCCTCCCCTCCCCATTTACAAACACTTTATTTCCATCTTTTCATTTTCTCACATTTTTTCTATTCCCTTATTACCCTTCCCCTACCCATCCCACCTTCGCTACACCTTTAGCTGTTTTCTTCCCATTTTACAATGTCAGTTATCTCATTAGGATCTTATGTACTATTATAGTTCATTCACACCAGAGAAACTATTTGGTATTTACATGTGTGTGACTTAATTATTTCACTTAGGAGTATATCCTCAATATGTATCCATTTTCCTATGAATGAATCTAATTTCTCATTCTTTATGGCTAAGTAGTATTCCATTTTATAGAAAAACCACATCTTCTTTATCCAGTTTCCAACTGATGGGCTAATGGGCTGTTTCCAAGTTTTAGCTATTACAAACTGTGCTGCTATAAACATGGGTGTGCATATATCACTGTGGTGTGATTCTTTTAGTTCTTTTGGAAAATACCCAGCAGAGGGATGGCTGGGTCAAATGGAACCTCTAGTCCCAGCTCTTTGAGGTATCTCCATATTGATTTCCGTAGTGGTTGTACCAGTCTGCACTCCCACAAACAATGGATAAAAGTTCCTTTCTCCCCACAAACCTGCCAACATTTGTTATGGTATGATTTCTTGATAGCAGCCATTCTTTGTGGGGTGAGGTGGAATCTCAGTGTTGTTTTCATCTGCATCTCTCGAATGACCAGTGATGTGGAACATTTTTTCATATATTTACTTGCTGCTTTTACTTCTTTGTCTGAGAAATGTCTGTTCATTTCAGATGCCCATTTTTGAATTGGGTCTTTATATTTGGGGAGCTAATTGTTTTGAGTTCTTTATATATTCTAGATAATAGTCCTTTGTCTGAGGAGCATCTGTTAAAAATTTTTTCTGTTGATGGTTTCTTTTGCAGTGCAGAAGCTTTTCGATAAGATGAGATCCCAGTTGTTGATTCTTTCTGCTAGTTTCCAAGCTACTGAGGATTTGTTCATTAAGTCTTTTCCTATGCCAATGTCTTCCAGAGTTCTGCCTAACTTATCTTCCAGCAAGTTTAGTGTTTCTGCTTTAATATTTAAATCTTTAATTCACTTGGATTTTAATTTAGTGCATGGTGAAAGATAAGGGGCCAGTTTTAATCTTTGGCAGGTTGAGATCCAGTTTTGCCAACACCATTTATTGAAGAGGCTATCTTTCCTCTACTGAGGATGGTCAGCTCCTTTGTCAAAGATGAGGTAGCTGAGCACGTCTGGATTTGTTTTTGTGTCTTCCAATCTGTTCCACTGATCCTCAGGTGTGTTTCTTTGCCAGTACCATGATGTTTTTATCACAGTGGCTTTGTAGTATAGTTTCAAATTGGGAATTGTTATACCCGCTGCCATGTGTCTGTTGCCTAGGATGGCTTTTGCTGTTCTAGGTCTCTTATGGTTCCAAATTAATTTTTGGATTCTTTTTTCTAGTTCTGTGAAATATAGTGTTGGAATTTCAATTGGCATTGCACTGAATCTGTATAGCAGTTTTGGTAATATGGCCATTTTCACTATGTTGATTCTACCTATACAGGAGCAGGGGATATCTTTCCAGTTTTTAATATCCTCTTTGATTTTGTTTTTCAGAGTGCTATAGTTTTCAGTGTAGAGGTCTTTTGCTTCTTTTGTTAGGTTGATTCCTAGATACTTCATTTTTTTGGATGCTATTGTGAAAGGAATTGTTTCCCTTATTTCTCTCTCAGTGACTCTGTTATTTGTATACAAGAAAGCTATTGATTTTTGGGTGTTGACCTTGTATCCAGCTACTCTACTGAATCTGTCAATTAAGTCTAGAAGTATTTTGGTGGAGTTTTTTGGGTATTTAATGTAGAGTATTATATTGTCAGCAAATAATGACAGTTTAGCTTCTTCCTTTCCTATCTTTATTGCTTTAATTTCTTTCTCTTGTCTAATTGCTGTGGCTAATGTTTCCAGAACTATATTGAATAGGAGTGGTGATAGTGGGCATCCTTGTCTTGTTCCTAATTTTAACATGAAAGTTTTCAGTTTTTGGCCATTTAATATGATGTTGGCTGTTGGTTTTTCATAGATAACCTTTATTAAGTTGAAATATAGACCATCTATTCCAATTTTTGGAGGGTTTTTATCATGTATGGGTGTTGAATTTTGTCAAATGCGTTTTCTGCATCTATTAAGAGGATCATATGGTTTTTGTCTTTGACTTTGTTAATATAGCATATGACACTTATTGACTTACGTATGTTGAACCATCCTTGCATCCCTGGAATAAATCTGACTTGGTCAGGATGTATGATCTTCTTGATGATCCTCTGTATTCTGTTTGCTAGTATCTTATTAAGGATTTTTGCATCTATATTCATTAAGGAGATTGGCCTGTAGTTCTCTTTTTTAATTGCATCTTTTCCTGGTTTGGGAATCAAAGTGATACTTGCTTCCAGGAATGAATTTGGAAGTATAGCTTCCCTTTCAATTTCATTGAAAAGTTTCAAGAGTAAAGGCAGTAGTTCTTCTCTAAATGTCTTGTAAAATTCAGCAGTGAATCCATCAGAACCTGGGCTTTTCTTTGTTGGTAGATTTTTAATTACTTTTTCAATTTTACTGACTGTAATTGGGGTGTTTAAAATGTTTTTATCTTCTTTGTTCAACTTTGGTAATTCATAAGTATCTAAAAATCTGTCCATTTCTTCTGTGTTTTCCAATTTATTGGAGTACAGATTCTCAAAGTAGGTGTTAATGATCCTCTGGATTTCTGTGAGATCTGTTGTGACTTCGCCTTTTTCATTCCTGATTCCATGGATCTGAGCCTTTTCTTTCCTTTTTTTGATAAGATTAGCTAAGGGTTTATCGATTTTAATTCATAAGTATCTAAAAATCTGTCCATTTCTTCTGTGTTTTCCAATTTATTGGAGTACAGATTCTCAAAGTAGGTGTTAATGATCCTCTGGATTTCTGTGAGATCTGTTGTGACTTCGCCTTTTTCATTCCTGATTCCATGGATCTGAGCCTTTTCTTTCCTTTTTTTGATAAGATTAGCTAAGGGTTTATCGATTTTATTTATTCTTTCAAAAAACCAACTCTTTGTTTCATTTATTTTTTGCATCGTTTTCTTAGTTTCCATTGCATTGTTTTCTGCTCTTTTCTTTATAATTTTTCTCTCTTTTTCGAGCTTTGGGTTTTTCTTGCTTTTGATTTTCTAGGCATCTAAGATTCATCACTAGGTTGTTTATCTGAGCTTGCTCTGTTTTCCTAGTGTGGACATGCAGTGCTATGAATTTTCCAAGCAGAACTGCTTTCGTTGTATCCCATAGATTCCTGTATGTTGTATTGGCATTTTCATTTATTTGTAAAAACTATCTAGTTTCTTCTGTAATCTCCTCTGTGATCCATTGATTGTTCAGGAGAGTGTTGTTCAATTTCCATGTGTTTGTGAAGTTCCTATGGTTTTTTGTGGTATTGATCTCCAGCTTGATTGCACTATGATATGATAATATACAGAGGATAACTTCAGTTCTTTTTCATTTATTCAGTCCTTTTCTGTGAGCTAGTATGTGTTCTATCTTGGAGAATGACCCATGTGTAGCCAAAAAGAATCTATATTCTGATTTTATGGGGTGGAACACTCTATAGACGTCTATTAAGTCCATGCATTCAAAAGCTTGGTTCAGTTCTAGTATTTCATTGTTGATTTTTTGCCTAGATGATCTGTCTATTTGTGATAGTGGGGTATTTAGATGCCCCACCACATTTGTATTAGTGCTTATTTGGTTTTTCATATTATTTAGTATTTGTTTTATATAGTTGGGGACATTTATGTTTGGTGCATATATGTTTATGATTGTCATCTCTTCCTCTTGACTTGTTCCCTTTTCAAGGATGTAGTGGCCTTCTTTGTCTCTCTGAATGAATTTTGGTTTGAAATTTACTTTGTCTGTGAATAAGATTGCTACCCCTGCTTCTTTCTGGGCTCCTGTCGCACGGAGAACGTTTTTCCATCCTTTCACTTTCAGTTTTTGGGCCTCTTTTTGCATTAGGTGTGTTTCTTGTATACAACATATTGTTGGATTTTGCTTCTTAATCCATTCTGCCAATCTTTTTCTCTTGATTGGTGAATTGAAGCCATTGACACCGATGGTTATAACTGATATGTTCTGACTTATTATTGTTCTGTTATTGTCCTTTTGTTGACTCTTTTTACTTTTTCCCCCCTCTCCTTTTAGTTTCTTGACTTGCCTATTTGATTTGGTCTGTTGTGCCTCATGGTGTTGTGACCTTCATTGTCCTTTTCTAGGATATTGTTTAGAATTCCTTGTAGTGCTAGTTTGGTGTTCATGAAGTTTCTCAGGTGTTCTTTGTCATGGAAGTATCTTATTTCCCCATCCATTTTGAAAGAGAGTTTTGCAGGATACATCAGTCTTGGTTGGAGGTTGTTTTCTTTTAGGACTTGAAATACCTCACTCCAGGCTCTCCTTGACCCAAGGGTTTGTGTTGAAAAGTCTGCTGTGATTCTGATGGGCTTTCCTTTGCATGTGATTTGTTTCTTTTAGTGCTTGTAGTATTTTGTTTTTCTGTTGGATTTCTGGGATCTTGATTATAATATGTCTAGGCATAGATTTTTTTTTGATCGTGGCTAGTTGGAATTCTATATGCCTCACTTATCTGTATGTCTATGCCTTCCCTTCTGTTTGTGAAGTTTTCTGTCATTAATTCTGTGAACAGCTTTTTAAAGTAATTTGTATTTTCTGCTGTTACTTCATGGATTCCTATCAGTCTTATGTTATTTTTCTTTGCATCATCTAGAAGTTGTTGGATCGATTTCTCATGATCCCTTACTATTTTTAAGAGACCTCTCTTTTCATGGTCACTGACTGCAATCCAACTTCTGTATCTGGAATTCTATCTTTGCAATCTTTTATTCTATTGCATACACTTTTAATAAAGTTTTTAACCTCCTGGATATCTGTTTAAATCTGTTTTATGGATTCCATTTCTTTCCTCTTTTGGGCATTCATTGTTTCCACTTCTTTCTTATGCTGGGCTTTCATGGTTTCTATTATGTTCCTGAGCTCATCTATTTTTTTGTCAGTTTCTGTTGTAGAGTCTCAAATCATGACTTCCATTTTGCTCCCCATCTCTATGGTTGTCTTGGACATTATTTCTGTTTTGAATTTTTCTAGAGCCTGATTGATCTGTTTTGTTATTTCCTGTGCTATGGGTTCAGGGTGTCCTGATGGTTCACTATCAGACTTTTCATCCTCATTTGCCCTACTGTTTGCCATTGGTGAACTGGAAGTCTGTCTTTGTGTCTTGCTTAAGTGTTTTCTAATTTTTGTTTTTGTTGTTCGGTTGTCCTTCGTTTAATTTCTGGGTTATTACTTAAATCTTCCTGATATAGTTACGCTTTAGATTTTGAGTCTCTAATGACTCATAGACATTCTCATTTTCATAATATCGGAGAAAACAACTCATTAAATCAATCACAATCCTTTATCCCAAGTGATACATTCAACAGCCCAATAGGATCAAGCATACTTGCAAATTGACCACTTGTGGTAGTCATTAATCTATCACCTTTAAACCATTCCAAGTTTGTGAGAGCAATGGCCTTGCTGCCCTGGACCTGTGCTGTTGCTACTGTTGGTTCCCAGATGCCCTTCCTGGCTCCTCCCTGCTCCTGCTTCCTGGCTGCTCGCTGATGACAGGAGCCATGCCACAGAGAGAGGTCTGGTCCACTGCCTGCCATACCCTGCACTGTGGGACTGCCAGTATGTAGTAATTTTAGTATAGTACCTTTATCACAGGGAAGATCTGCCGGGCTGTCTTCTAATAAAGGAAAAGCCTGAACCAAGCTTTTGAATGAGTGGACTTAATATGCATCTACAGATTGTTCCACCCCTGCACAAAATCAGAAAACACATTCTTTTCAGATGCGAACAGGTCTTTCTCCAGAAAGAAGATGCACCCTGAGGCCATACTCTTAAGTGAAATTAATAAGACTCACGTGTGTAAATACCAAATAGTTCTCTGGTGTGAAAATCTAAATGCATAAATAAGGATAAAAGTACATAATTGATATTGTGTAATAGGAAGAAAAGTTCTAAAGGAGTAGCAGAAGTGGGAGTGGTAGGGGAAAGGTAAGAAGGGAAAAGAAAAATGAGAAAAGGGAAAACATGTAAGCAAAGTCTTTGTAAATAGGGAAGGCTGGAGGTGGTAAAGAGAGGGCAGGGGAATGGGCAAGAAATAAGAATCAAGATACAATCATGAATGTAACTGTATTGTCTACCTAAATTGTAGCAATAAACTTAATGGAAAAAAATTTTGAAAATCCACCTGCTTACATGTAAGCTTCACAAGACACTGAATCTGTGTTGTACATGGATTATCTTGATATCTAGCAGCCTACTTCTAACTAGGTGCCACGTATTTATGGAGGCACTGTTAATGAAGAAAGTATGCTGGACTTGAAATCGTATTCCAAATCTACAGTGATAAAAACAGCATGGTACTGGCATAAGAACAGACATGAAGATCAAGGTAGCAGAATAGAGGATACAGAAACAACCCCAAGCACAGTCAACTATTTTATCTTTCACAGAAGAACTGAAACATGCACTGGAGAAAGATAGCCTGCTTATTTATTTATTGGTACTGGGGATTGAACTTGGGGCCTTGTGCTTGCGAGGCAGGCAGCGGCAACACTGAGCTCAATCCCTGGCCCAAGATAACCTATTTACTAAATCATGTTGGGAAAACTAGCTATCCACATGCAGAACACTGAATCTAGACCCATATCATTTACCACTTACTAAACTGAAATTGAATAAAATACTGCTCAAAGTGTGTCAAGGAAATAAATGTTAAAACAGAAACAGTCTGATGTGAATATAAAATAGGTAAAACTCATGAAGCCACAGTCATAGGCAAGGACTTTCAGAACAGAACCCCCGTTGACAGGAAATAGCACCAGGAAGAAATAAATGGGATCATATCAAATTGAAATGCTTCCGCACAAGAAAAGAAATAACCAACAGAGTGAAGAGCAACTTATAGGATGGGAAGATAATTTTGCCAGCTCTTTCTCACAGGACTAATATCTAAAATATTTAAAAGCTCAAACAAATGAGACCCCCTAAATAGAAGATCTAATAAAAAATGAGCAGCTGAAATGAATGGACACTTCATAGAAGAAGTACAAGTAGCCAACAAATAGATACACGAAGACATGTTCAATATGACTGGCTCTTAGAGAAATGCAAATTAGAAAAACATAAAGATTATATCTTACCCCCAAGAAAATAGCCATCATCAACAAATCAAGTACTGTAGTAACAAATGCTGGTGAGACTGTCGGGGGGAAAGGAACCTTTCTACAGTGTTGGGGGGACTGCAAACTAGGACAACCACTATGGAGATCAGTATGGGGATTCCTCAAAATACTAAAATTAGAAATTTAATTTGACCCAGGTATTTCACTCATAGCTATCTTCTGGAGAGTTAAAGACATTATATTACAGTGATATATGCATACCCATGTTTATAACAGCACAATTCATAATAGTTAAAGCTTGGAAGCAGTCTGTATGTCCATCAATAGATAAATTAAGAAAATGAGGTATTCACACACAATGTAGTACTACTCTGTCATAAAGAAGGATAAACTCAAGCCATTTGTAGGAAAATGGGTGCACCTTGAGATCATGTTAAGTGTCATAAATCAGACATAGAAGCTTAATACCACACGGTTTCTCTTATATACAAAATACAAATAAAGAACAAAATAAAAGATAGATAATAGAAAGTAAGGAGCTAGATTTTTCAGAACTGGGAAGGAGATCAAGATATGGCAGATGGGGGGAAGTGAGAGAAAGGGGATTAAAAAAAGGAATTAAGAAGTGTTACGAACCAAGTACCAATTCAATACAGGAATGTAAACTGTATTGCACACATGTACAAGTAAAACTAAGTAAAAAGTATTTATCTGAATTAAATATCAATTGAGAAATGAGAAGCAGCAATTGAAGAAGACAGTGCAGACACAAACACCAAGTACAAGGTACGCAGTACAAGATGCTGACAGAATAGTTGTAAGGGTTTGCTTGCTTGTTTGTTTTAAAGATTGTTGTTTTATGGTGATGAGTATTGAACTTAAGAGTCTTTTGCATGCTAGGTAAACACTGTACAACTACTCTATACTCTCAGCTCCTAATTTCAAGTTGTTAACTTTGGATTTAAATGGAAAAATCACTTTGAGAAGTTTATCTTTGCATTTATTACGCTGGTCATTTTGCAGCTATGATTTTTTAACACTTTAAGTAGATACAGTATATGTACTAGACCTTAAAAAAGCTATTAAAACTATTACAGTAGAACTTTCTGTAATATTTTCTTTGAATTTTTTAGTGCTAATGGTACTGAGATTTAATTTATGTAGAATAAAACTCATAATGTTCATTATACGGTTCCATCAAGTTTGACCCATAGAACCATCACCTTGACCCCGATTAATATCTTAATCACTTCAAGAACTTTCCTGGAGTTCTTTGCCAGTAAATGTCCTTGTATCTTTTTTTATTTCTGTCACCATAGATTAAACTCATAGAAATAGAATCTCTCCTTAAAATTCATATAAATAGCATTACTCTTTCTAGTATCTTTGGTGCATGATAAGGCTTTGTGTTTAGGTCACAGGGTGGGGTGTATCAGGTGTTCTTTCTTTTCTTTTGCTGAGTAGTGTACCACAGCTTTCCCATTTCAATACCGATAGACATTTATTTGGATTGTTTCCAGTTTGCAGCACTTGTAGAGAAAACTTTTATGAATATTCTTGAGTGAGTCTTTTGCAGGATAGACATTCCTTGGTTTTTTTGGCAATGCAGTTAAAAAGCAAAATACTTCATTTAGCTTTGGGAATGAGAGAGAATTTCCCCAGCTAGTTGTATTATTTTATATTCCAGCAGTGAATAACAGTTCCACATCTACTCCTTATTTTTAATTTTCATTGTCTCTTCATTGTTTCAAAATACATTTTCTTGATGACTAATGATTGTCAGCTATTTTTCACATGCTTTATTTATCTTCTTTTATAAGGTTCTTATCCCACCACTTGCCTATTTTACTCCTTTTTACCTTTACAGTTTTATCTGTAGAGGTTCTTTTACATTCAGAATATCAGTCTTTTAACAGATACACATCTGTGTTTCTTGTCATTGTTAACTTGGGGAAGTGACCCTTAATTTTAGGTTTTGTCCTATTTGGTACTTACATTGTTTAGTTCTCTCTGAGCTACTTGAATATATGGCTTGATGGCTATAATTAAATTTGGAAGTTTTTCAGACATTATCTCTTTGAGTATTTCTATTGCCTTGCTTTCTTCTTCTAAGATTCTGATTGCAGATATGTCAGAAGTTTGTTATTATCCTGTAACTCTTGAATGTTGTCATGTTTTTTTTTTGCTATTTTCTTTATCTTTTGTGTTTCACTTTGGACAATATTAATTGTCTACCTCTAGTTCTACTGAGGCTTTCCTCAACTGTGTCAGTTCTACTGAAGAGCCTATTTAAAACACTCTTCATCTCTCATTATGTATCACATTTCCAGTATTTTCATTTGATTATTTTGTAATTTGTTTTAATATGTAATTAATTTAATTTAATTTTTTGTAATTATTTTAATTATTTTAATTTCATTGAAATTCTTGATCTGAGGAGGCATACGGTCCAACTTTTCCTCTAAATCCTTTAGCATATTACTTGTAGTTATTTTAAACTCCCTATATTTGTACTTCCAAACATGGGTCACATTTGAGTTTATTTTCTGGCTTTGGCAGTGATAGCCTCCAGAAATGAGTTTGGACCTTTTTGGGAAGGAATGACATTAATTCCTCTTTAAATGTTTGATAAAACTCACCATAAAACTCTTCAGGCCCTGGGAAGGGTATAATAATGATCAGAACAGAAACGAATGGAAGAGACTAGAAAAAATAAAAATATTAATGGAATTAGATCTTTTATTGAAAGGATCAATAAAGTTAAACTTTTAGATAGAACAAAACCAAAGAGACTAGATTTAATTAAATTAGAAAGTAGAGACATTGAAAAGAATACCATATAATACAAATGATTATAAGGTACTACTCTAAGAGAATTCCCCAACAATTTGCATGATCTAAAAGAAATGGATAGCCGGGATTTAGCTCAGCAGTTCAGTGGCCTGCCTCACAAGTGCAAGGACCCAAGTTCAATCCCCAGTACCACAAAAAAAACAAAAACAAAAACAAAACAAAACAAAACAAAACTAAAAGAAATGGATATATTCCTACCAATGTACAATGTACCACAATCAAACTATGAAAGAATAGAAAATCAAATACAGCTATAACTACTGTGGAAATTGAATTATTAATAAAAAACACTCAACAAAGAAAATCATACAGAAGCTGAGAGGTCAGCAGTCCATCAAGATTCAAGCGCTATAGCTTCTCTACTACAATAACCAAGGCAAGTAGCTATCTTCCATGCAAGAAAACAACAACAAAAAAAATAGTTGTGGTATTCTTAGCTTTCATGTTTGCACTCCAATAATAAAATAAGGACAAAGGCTTATGCTTGCTCGTAAGTCTATCCTTTTGTATAAAAACACCTCCAGCTTTATTAAGCAGGCTCCCACCTGCATGCTGTCACTCACCAGTGCTGAGTTACATAGCCGCCCTGAGCAGTGGCTGTGCAGGTGCAAATATTTTCAACTAGGTACACTAAAATGGGGTTCCAACCTAAATGGCATTCTCCTAACAAAGAAGACACAATGGAGATTCCATTTATTTATGAAATTTCCTGTAGGTATTAATGTCAGGTTTTAAAAATTTACTGACCTAGAAAAGTCTTCACGATATAAAAGCAATTGCAAAACAGAACAGAGACCATGTATCATTCAATCTCCTTTTTGTTTTAAAAATATAACTTATTCCATACAGGGAAAATAATGTTAATGGTAGTCAACTATGGTGATGCCTTCATGTAATCCCAGCACTCTGGGAGGCTAAGGCAAGAGAATCACAAGTTCAAGCCCAGCCTGAACAATTTAGTGAATTAGCCGGAACTTACCTCAAAATTAAAAAAAAAAAAAAAAAAACATAAAAAGAGTTAGGCATGAGGCTCAGCGTGAAGGCCCTGGGATCAATCTCCAGTACCACAAAACAAAACACGTTAGTCCTAGTTAACTTCTACAGTGCTACTATTTCTATTCAGGGAGATACTGATCAGATAGATATAATTTTTATTTTAGTAATTTTGCTTTATTTTCTGAATTTTACATAGTGAACATGTGTAATTGTATAAAAGGTTATTTTTTAAAATACAAGAAAATATTTAAAATAAAGCCTCATATTTGCAAAGGAGACTGAGTTAAAATGTTTATGCATACTTGTTTTCATCTTCATTGTCAAAAAAAGGAGGCCGCTATTTTTTATTTTCTTTTGTGAACTGAATACTTCATATTTATGATATTTATGTTGGTTCACCAACACTTCTTTTCATGAATGATTTGGTTCACAAACAGAAGCATTAGGCAAACTGAAAGCAGCCATCTTCCCCTACATGAATATGAAGGCAGCCATCTTCCCCAGAGTCATGGAATGAAGTTCATGAACTGAGGCACCTGCCATGTACTTCATCTTCATTTGTCTGCTTCTCTTTTGAGCTTGTGTTAAATATGAATATTCTTCACTTGAGGGATGCGTGATGAGGTTTTGACACAGGATTTTTCCATCAATTGGAGTTCTTCATCTGCTTTGGCAGCCTTCACTTCGGCTTTTTCATGATTTCATTGTCAGATTTCCATGTTCTGTGAACCACTCGGTGTGCGTCATCGTCTTTGTCACTGGCATCTGCACCTTTATCTGGCAGTGGAGGCTGGATTCTCTTGGTCTCCATGGAGAGCCCTTCCCTACAGCCAACCCACACCTAGAAGTGCAACAGGAATGCAGGCTCAGCCAGCCTCCTGTGTGATGCCTGGCTCCACTGGCTTATGGCAGCTTTACACAAAAGGAAGTTCAAGAAAGTTTTTTTCAAATTTTAGTTAGGCACTTCACTTATCTATATCATATCATTATGGCTGGTACTGTTGGTTCATTTTCTTCCTGTGATGGTTTTGTTTCTCTGATTATTTGTGATCCTATGGCTTTGAAGTGGTGTCTGCTCACTTGAAGACCTTCCAGCTTTAAGACTGGCTTTGCCTAGGAAAGTCCTTCACTCATCCACTCATCCAGAGATTTTAGTGGGGCAGCTGATGGAGACTCCAGCCTTCATTGTTTCAGTTGGCCCGGCCCAGGGGGAGAGCAGATAAGGCTGGTGGGGTGGGGTAGTATGTAAGCCTGGTACAAAGCTAGCTTGGTTTCTGGCTCCCCAGAAAGAAGTCTGGATGGTGGGTCTGAAGATATGAGATTGGATTCTGAGGCCACACAAGTGAGTATGGAGCCTGGTTCCATGGCAGCCAGTTCAAATTCATGGGAGCTGACCCAGTGCCAGGAACCTGATTGGACAATGGCTAGTGTGTCCTGAAGCACGCCTTGTGTGAGGGTCTGTGGGGTGGACTGTCCCTGAATGCACTATGGTGGCTATGGAGCCTGACTGCCACTGCCAACCTCGACTAGGGCCTTTGAACTTAACTTGTATCCTGGAACCATGGTGCTCACTTTGCACTGGGTCAGGCCCGGGGCCTTAATCTGTGGGACCATCCTGGAGTTTGGGGCGTAGTGGCTCCCACAGTACTGAATGGTCATGAAGCCTATGTCTAGGGCACCCACTGGAGTCTGGTGCTGTACAAATCACAATTCTCAGTAGGCACAGCTTGGATCAAAAGAGAACAACACTCTGGAGGTTGGAGAGCCTTGGTCTGCAGGGACTGTGGTAATTCTGGGATTCTCAGTGGTGGCCTTATGCTAAAGCAGGTGCTTGTTTCTCTCTTTTTCTAACCACAGAAGTTTATGTCTTTTCTGTGCTACACTGAGGGCTTTGGGGAGGGTGAATGCTGGTGATGGTAGACCACTCTCTTCCGTACATTTTATTTCTCTGATCCTCCACCCCAGGGACTGTAATCTCTCACTGGCATGACTTAGCTCCTGTGAGGTCTTGTTGTGTGTGGATGACTGTTCAAATCAACATTTCTGTGAGGGAGTAAGCACTAGACATTCTTACCAATTATTCTGATGATGTTACTATCTCCTCATGCCTATAGCTTTTCTTATTTGTTTGTTTGGTACTGGGGATAGAACTCAGGATCTTGTGCCTGTGAGGCAGGCGCTGTGCCACTGAGCTAAATTCCCAGCCCTATAGTTTTTTCTCTTCTATTACTTTTTGCTCTAACTGTTATATTTTGGAATATTTTTAATGTTAGCATTTACATCATAATTTTTTCTACGTCCTTGTTTAATTAAAGACCATGTCACCCTCTCTTGTTTCCTTTCCTGTCTTGTGTGCGCCATGTTGTGTCTGCTCTGCCAGGTCTGTTTGTCATCCCGCTTGGAGTCAGCTCATTATGGACTGAAACCTCTATAGACTGTGAGCCAAATAAACCCATTCTCTTCTAACTTTGGGTGTTGGTAGTTTCATCTCAGCAAGAGAGAAAGGTAACTAACACATACATTTGGTACCAGAGCAGTGGGCTTGTTGCTGTGACATCACCTTGCCATGTGGCCGCAAATCCTTTAGAACTCGCTTGTGGGCAGGGGAGGAGTTAGGAAAGATCCAGAGATGCTGGCTACAGAAGCAGGGCTGGAGTGCCTCGGGCTGTTCTGTGTGGGAGATTCTGGTCAGAGCTCAGAAGGTTAGAAGGCCGGTAAAGACCAGGCTCAGCAAGTTTCTGCTAGGAAGAAGGACTGTTAGACTTCAGAAGATGTGTGTTACGGCTTGGCAGAAAGTCTGTCTGTGTTTTGTTCATGTCCAGAGACTTTACCTGAGACTGAGATTAGGGGCAGTGGACTAATTAATCTTGCAGAAGAAATTTCAAGGCGGTCAAATATTGAGGTAGTGGCAGGGTTACTGTTGGGGGCTTTTAGCCAGAAATATGTTGAGAATCATGAGCAAAGAGCCCAGCAGAATGATTTAAAATGTTTTGAGTTGGCCAGAAAGGAAGCTCCAGTAAAGCTGTGAACTGCAAAGACTGAGTAGAGCAGATCTCATTTGCTGAGAAGGATCAGGAGAACAGAAAAGATGGCCTGAGGGATCACAGGAAGCAGCACTCCACCCTTTGCAACCTCAAAACTGCAAAAGTGAAGGACACTGCTTTGAGAAGGGAGCCACAGAGCACCATGTTCCAGATTGGCATCTCCCTAAGGAAGTTGTTCCCAAATGGCAGTCTAGGGAAGTTGTTTATCAGAATTGGATTCAGAGTGCTCAGCAATCCAGGCACTGGACCCGTACAGCCAAGAGAGAGGGAAGGCTGGCTGCTCTTTCTCCAGCTGGCAGCAGACCTTGGCATCATCCACGCGGTGCTGATTTTAGGCCCATGTAGATTGCAAGAGTTGTGGGGTCAGGGAGGCTTCCACTGAGATTTCAGAAGAAGACCTGGGAGGCCCTGGCAGTGTGCCCCTGAGAGGACAATATAAGCTGTAAGTGTGAAGCCAAAGGTGCATCAGAGATCCCAGAAGTTTGGAGAAGCCAGGAACATGGATAATCTGAGGAAAACTGCAAGGAGGGAGCAAAGCTGGCCAAAGAAAAGCCATGGGAACTATGAGCACCAGAAATGCCATAAGGGCTAAGACACCCAACCCCTCTGGAGTTCACAACTTGCCACAGATTGCTTCAAATTTCAGAAGTGGAACTGTGGAATGTAATGTTTGACCTGCTGGATTTTGGACTTACTTTAGTCCCATTCTTTTGTATCCTCCTGTTTGTACATTTTGGAATGAAAATGTCTATCTTGTGTCATTGAATGTTGGAGGTGTTTGACTTTCTTTTCATTTGTACAGGGTCTTGCAGTTAATTTTGCCTTATATCTCAGAGGAGATTTTGGACTTGGACTTTTCAGTGATTCTGAAACTTTTAGGGCTTCAGCAACTCTTAGAGATGGACTAAATATCTTTTATGTAAAGAAATGTACATGAGTCTTTGTGGGGCAGGGGCAGAATGTTATGGTTTGGGTGTAACCATCCCCCAAAGCCTCATGTGGTCATGGGCTGGATCTAGACTGTGTGAAACTGGAATTGATTCATGGTGCAATGCTAGGCTCAAGGGTACTAGGATTAAGGTGTGAGTGCTGCCCACCCTAAGCAGTCTGAATAAGAT
The DNA here is from genome assembly GCF_012274545.1 of Fukomys damarensis. NCBI lineage: Eukaryota > Metazoa > Chordata > Mammalia > Rodentia > Bathyergidae > Fukomys > Fukomys damarensis. The sequence continues at coordinate 7,364,337 of NW_022900926.1, forward strand.
AAAAGGGGCAGAGAGACTGGTAATTCCCTCTTGTTCCCTTTGCTGCCTTGTGTGCGCCATGTTGTTTCTGCTCTGCCAGGCCTGTTTGTCATCCCTGCCTTGGAGTCCACCAATTGTTGACTGAAACATGTACACACTGAGGTCAAATAAGAAAGATCACATCACCGAACAGGAGGACTGCAAGGCTAGGACCCACTATGCCTTTGAAGATGTGCTCTTACCGATCTAAGGACATCCCAGTAGATACCATCTCTTCAAGAATCAACATCTTCATCCAGAATTGACACACAGAGGACCAAGTTTTCAACACATGGAACTGCAGGATACACTTGAACCAGATTTAAATGATAGCATTCTGTCCCTGGTCTCTCAAGGTTCATGTTTGTCTTCCAGTGAAAAATGCGTTGACTTCATCCTCCAGCCCCAGTCTCACCTGCTCAGCGTCATTCAGAACTCCATGCTCACAGTCTTTTCTGAAAGTCAAGCAAACTCTTTTAACTATAAACACATAAAAATGAAACAAACAACAACAAAAGCTACCAGTTACATAATTCCAAAATAAAATGGCAGAGTAAATACTTTTATTTCAAAAAGAAAATAGGCAAGTCAAAAGAACTGGCCCAAAGCAAGGCTGATTGCATAATTCCCTTTACTGATTTTTTTTTTTAATTCACATCTACTTGAATTACTGTCACTTGCTTTCAACTTGAACTTCCTTTAACATTTCACATAAGGCAGATCTCCCCCAACTTGTGTTCTGAAGTTTTTGTTTATCTGGCTAAATATTTTGGCTTCATTTTTGATGTATACCTTTGTTGAATATCAAATTCTTGTTTGACAGGGCATTTTCTCTCTCCAGCAGTTTGGAAGTGTCGTCTTACTGCCTCCTGTCCTCCCTAGAACTAGAAAAAAGTCAGCTGTCAATCTTAGTGGAATTTTTTCATTGAGACAGATCATTTTATTTTTTGTATTGTTGCTTCAGTATTTTCTTTTTTGTCTTTGAACAGATTTTGCCTTAGTATGGTACTTGGCATTTGTTGAACTTATTCATTATATGGCTAATGTTTTTCATTAGATTTGAGGCATTTTCTGCCATTACTTCTTTGAGTGTTTTTTCTTTCATCTTTTGAGTGTTTTCTTCTTTCCTTTTTTCTTTCCTCTGGGTTCCATTATGCACAAATTGATGCAGTGTCTGAATTATGTTTATTACAGCTGAGAAATAAAATGTTCTCCGAAAGTCTCATGGTAGGGAGGGCTTGGTTGCCAGCTGATGGGCTGTTGGGAAGTGATTGGTTAATGAGAGTTAGAGTTTCTTTAGTGGGTTAGCCCACTAATGGAGTCACCCTTTGCTGATACTATTGGGAGATGATGGGACAGGAGGCAGGACCTAGTTGAAGGAAACAGGCCCTGGAGACATAACCTTCGGTACTGTATCTCATCTCTGGCCCCTTGTTACTGGGTTTACTCTCTCTGGCTCCTGGTTGCCCTGAGGTGAGCAGCTTTGTTTCATCATGCCCTGCCACCACAATGTCCTGCCTTGCAGCAATGGAAATGTCCATGGACCGAAAACTCTGAAAGTAGGAGCCAAATGAACCATTCCTCCTTTAAGTTGTCTTCTTAGGGATTTTGACAGAGCAACAAAAAGCTTACATAATGTGCTACAAGTTTGCCAAGGCTCTGCTGATTTTCTTATTCTTTACCTATATTATCTTCAATCCACAATCTCTGTTGATGTATCTTCAGTTTTCCGTTTCTTTCTTCAACCTCTTCAGATGTGCTATAGAGCTCTCCTTAGTGAATTTTCATTAGTTACTATATTTTTATCACTGCTAGTCAGTCATGACTTAAGCACCATATAGTCAGACATTATTATTAAGATTTTGTAGGTTTTATTAAATAAATATTTCTCCATTGGCTGTTGGCCTTTAGGAAAATTTCTATAGACTTTATATGACTGTCTTAAAATAAAATAATTTTCACCAGTTATGGCTGTTTTCTGTTGAGAAGATTGCAGTTTTTCATGTCTCCATTCCAAAAGTAATATGGTTTTGTGTCTTGATATAATTAGTTAATAAACATTTATAGGATATTTAGTAGGTTCTAGGATGTTTATTTTACATAATTATGGCCTTTATATCTTGACTATACATGGAATATTATAGTTATTATTTTTTGCTTTTACTCCAATTAATAGATTGTAACTAAATTAAGGTGGGGATTTTTCAGCTTATTTATTTGTCCTCTGTTTTCTGAGAGTATCACCATACTTGACACTAGATATTCATTTGTTGAATAAAATAATGGAAGGAGAAGGAGATATATTATTAGATAAAATAAACTCTATTATTAATTTTATATTTAGAGGAGAAGATTGAGGCATAAGGAAGGCAAGTAATAAGCCCAATAATATTAGGAATAAAAGTGCTTATAATTAAAACACATGCAACTGCTTGGCTTTTAGCAGACATTATATGTCGTGAACATTTATGCAAGAGATCTCTCTGTATGCTTAATACTGTGTGTTTCTGGTGTCCACAGTGAGAAATATCTTTCTTTATACATTGTTTCTTTGCAGAAACACATTGTTGATCTACGTTTGTCACTAACAGAAAAGAGGTTTATACTAATAGAACAAGATGGAAAGTGGAAGGGGTAGAAGAAGTAATAAAATAACAAAGACCAGAAATAAATATATATATTTTATAAAGATCTATTACATATTAAAATATATACATATACCATGTATATATATTATAATATAAATGTTATAACATTATAATATTTGTGTATATATTACTCTCTAAAATACTGGATCATGTTTTTTTTAGTTTGTTTATGGTAACCAAGTTTGTTATGGCAACTTACTTCAGTTTGATAAACTGGAGATAATTATTACTTTATAGGAGAGCAAAACAGATAGTAGAAGAAACTGCAATACTTTATTTTAGGGATCAAAGAAAATTATGGAAGGCCTTACTATATACTTTTTGAATAGCCCCGGAGTTTTTAATTGGAATTTTCCTAAAAGATATTGCACTTTTAACCTTCAGTATTTATAATGAACCAGACATTGTAACTGCAAATAAAAGGCATTATCATTTGTTCTTTTAAAGGCCAATGAAAACCAAACAGAAATGGCATTTCTTATTACTGACATGGAGAGCGATAGGATCATTCAGCTAATCCAGTTAAAGAGAAAAAAATGTCTTTCATCAGCCAACTGCATGCTTCAGGTAAGAGGGTTTAATTTTTGGAAATTTGGCTTACTTAGTTGTATTCTGAGGGTCATACAAGCACAGAAAAGGTATGGCGTGCCCAATAAGAATTCTCTTACATGTTTGTGGATACTGCCATGTCAGGGACTGTGTGTCATGTGTATTTTTACCTTGGATAATTATGCAGTTGAAATAACCAGGTATCCAACTGTTCTTCTGATAATACAGGTTATTTTTCTTCTCTGTGTAAAAAAAAAGGTATGAAATCATACTTTAGTCAGAAGTTTTCTGATACTGACTCCCGAAGATTGCATTCTGCTCCAAGTTCTATGGTTAAACAGTAGGCCCTTGGCCTTCTTGGTGATTCTCAAGTTAAAATTAGCTGAATTGACAAAATCTAATACTTTCTGAGGCCTTTTCCCATGGCTACTATAACTGAGCATACTAGACTCATGAGGAATTGCTGCCTTCAAAATATTTTTGGGATCCTAACAAATTTTTAAAGAAAAATTTATTGTTGTGTACTTCTTAACGAGGATACTTTCATAAGTAAACAGGTTACCGAATGAGAGAAATAAAATGCTGTGAACATAAAGTTTTGTGGGGGGAGTGGAATTGCTCTATTTTAAGTTAGCTATAATAACATGATAGCAGAATTTTTTTATCAGTTTCCCATTTAATCATATTCAAATGTACATTTTATTTTTTGTTAGTACATGTTTGTAATACATGATGTTTGCATCCTTATGGGTAGTAGGCATGGATGCATAATTGCCTTAATTCCTTTATTCATCCCATTTCTCAGAATTTGGAATCATTTAAAAATACTGCTATTTGAACTGGGCATGGTGGTGCACACTGGTGGGCAACTTAGTGAGACCTTGTCTCAAAGTAAATTAAAATAAAATAAAACAGAGGGGCTAGAAGGTAGGTCAGTGTAAAGGCCCTGATTTCAATCCCTTATACTAAAAGAGAGAAAAGAAAAAACCCCACTATTTAAAGGCTCACTGACTATTTTGTGCATGAGTTTGGAACCTCGCTAACGGGCAACGCTGCCGGAGCCCACTCACGCGACCCTCCTCACCCAACCTAGGCCACTGTGAGGACAGCTGGTGTCTCTTCACCATGTTATCCATGTCCCCAGGAGAGAATAGTTTGAACTTTTCTATAATTTATTTCTAATTTCTAACAGTGTTAAAGTCAACATTTATCTTCCTCTCTAATAACTTTCTCAAATGCTTTTTATTGCTGCCTTCCTCCTCCGTGCAGATGACGCACGCTTTCTTTCGCTTAATAGGTGAAGACAACTATACAATAATCTCAGAATCTTTTCTATGTGAAAAAGCCACAATTTCCTTAGTCTTTCTCCCTACGTCAGTGGTGGCAAACCTATGCACACACTTTGTTTTCTTTTAAGACAAAAAAGCTGTTAATGTACGAATTATTCTTTCTACACTAAAATCTGAGCATTCAGGTTTAATTGCAGCGTGGCTACTGTATGACAAATCAGCAGGTGTGGGGTTACAGTTTGGGCTCGTGTTCTCCAGAAGGGTCACCATCACGGCCCTAGGTGTACCTTACTGTCTGCATTTTAAACTCTTCCACCTGTCTCCTGCCCTTCTGGTCTGTACTGTGCTGATTCCTTCGTAGCTTCTCTCTTTCTTCTCCTGTCAAGTTAGTGGAAACGTATTTGGGTTTAGAAGTCGCATCTGTTGTTGTTTCATCTCTGTAAAGCCAAAGCTTTTCAATGAGAGCATGACGTGCTCGAATGATTCTGGCTTAGATCCTAATACAAGTTTCAGAGCTTTCACTCACGTTAGTAAGCAACTTATTTCACAGTGTGCACAGGACAAAGAGGAATAGTTAAGAGGATGTTCAGAAGCACCGTGACCAAATCTTAAATTAATTAACTGGCAACTTAAATTTGTTAGTGATTAATTACTTTAAATAAAAGACCCTTCACTTGTAAATGAAAAAATATCAAACCTCTGCAAATTAGTGTGAGTACTTTCTTATTAGAAAGCATTACTGTTTGGGATCACAGATTTCAAGAGACATGAAAAATAGTATTTATTCATAAAAGCAGTCTGCCCCAAAGCCAAAGCCAATAATGCACCAATAAGATATGGTGAAAGTGGAGGTATGAGATGTACATGGGACAGAAAAAACAGGGAGAAAAAATGAATATCATACTATGTGAAGAAAGAAAAAACAATTTTAAAATCCTTAAGAATAAATTTAACAAAATAAGTACAAAACTTATACTCTAAAAACTACAAATTATTTTTTAAAATTAAATTAAAGAAGGCCTAAAGAAACAGAAAGACATCTCCTGTTCATGGAGCAGAATGCTTAATATTGTTAAGAGTGCAGTATTTCCCAAATTAATCTACAGAATCAGAGTAATCCTGCCAAAATCTCACCTCGCTTATTTGGACATTTAGCAAGTGATCCTAAAGTTCTCATGGAAGTTCAAAAGATCAAGAATAAAAATTATTGAAAAAGAATAATGCAGATATGTAAAAGAATAAAATTGTATTTTTTAGTGTTACATAAAAATTACGTCAATATCAAAGATCAAAATGTAAGAGCTAAAACTATTAAATTTTTAGGAGAAAATTCAATTGTAAATCTTTTTGACTTTTGATTATGTGATGGTCTCTTAGATATGTTACCTAATGCCCAGTAAGAGAATAATGGATGAACTGGACAACATCAAAATTAGATCGTGTGTGCTTCCAAAAATAGCTCAAGGGAGTAAAAGGATGTTTCCCAGTATGGGAAACAAATATTTCAAACCAGATGTCTCTGATAACTATTTTTGCTCAGAATGTATAAGAATTCTTTCAACTACATACAATAAATAACCCAAATAAAAATTAGGCAAAAGATCTGAACTGGAATTCATCCAAGGAAGATGTATGAGTCAAAATTACAATGAGATGCCACTTCATACCCAATAGAGTACCTATAATAAAAAGACAGACAATAACAAGTGTTGGAGAAGACATGTGAGTACATTGCTGATGGGAACATGGAATGATACAGTTGCTTTGTCAAATAGTTTCTGAAAAACTTTTTTAAAATTTTAAATTTTTTTTCCTAATTGAGTTTATTGGTACATTTTAGGTATACAGTACAGTTACATTCATTATTGGGATCTGGTACCTTTACATGACAGGTCTTGGTTCTCATTTTTTCCCCTTTTCCCTGCCCTCCCTTCGCCCCCTCCTCCTCTCCCCATTTACAAACACTTTATTTCCATCTTTTCATTTTCTCACATTTTTTTCTTTTCCCTTATTTCCTTTCCCTTACCCTTCCCACTTCCCCTACACCATTAGACCTTTTCTTCCTATTTCACAATGTTAGTTATCCCATTAGGATCTTTAGTACTATTATAGTTTTTCACACCAGAGAAACTATTTGGTATTCACACGTGTGACTTATTTATTTCACTTAGGAGTATATCCTCAATATATATCCATTTTCCTATGAATGAATTTAATTTCTCATTCTTTATGGCTGAGTAATATTCCATTTTATAGAAAAAACACATCTTTATTCAGTTTCCAACTGATGGGCAAATGGCATGTTTCCAAGTTTTAGCTATTACAAACTGTGCTTATATAAACATAGGTGCGCATATAGTCTCTCAAAATTTAGACACAGAGGGCTGGGGATTTAGTTCAGTGGTTTGGTGGCCTGCCTTGCAAGCACAAGGACTCGAGTTCAATCCCTGGTACCAAAAAAAAAAACAAAACAAAATTTAGACACAGAGTTCCCTTGTGATCAGCTAATCCCCTCTTAGGAAAGGCCCAAGGAGATGAAAACATGTTTTCATGCTGATACTTTGACATAAATACACATAGCAGCATTAGTCATAATAGCTAAAGTAGAAATCCAAATTTCTATCATTAATAGATGAAAAGACAAAAACTGTGATATAATCCATACAGTGAAATATTTTCAGCAAAATATTTTTGTACTTTGCTCAAACAAAAGCAAAAACTATGGAAACAATCAAAAGTTCAGTAGTTAACCAGAATTTTGGTAAAAGGAATGAGGGATAATAAGAGTAACACAGGGAATTATTTTAGGGCAGTCAAAGTATTCTGTATGACACTGTAATGGCAGATATATCATTAAACATTTGTTAGAAGCCACAGAATATTCAAAACAAAGAACAAAACAATGTAAATTATGGATTTTAGTAAATAAAAAGTATGACTATTGGCTCATCAGTTTTAATGTGCTTTACCCTGATGCAAAAATGTCAATAACAGGAGAAATCTTGTGTGGAGATGCAGTGTCTGGAAACTCATTGTACTTTTACTTTTTTCTATAAAGCAAACTATTGTTAAAAATATTAATTACAAATGAAATGTTGATAAGCATTATAACACAAATGAGCTTTGAAAATATTCAAAGTGAAAAGAGGTCTTGTAGGAACTATAAATCGTATGATTTTACTTTAGGAAATGTCCAGAATAGGTAAATCAAGAGGGACAGAGTCTAGATTGTTGCCTGCCACGGTGGGGTAGGGAAGGGTTTGGGGCAGAAATGGGGAACAACTGCTCATGGGACAGATTCTTTATGGGGTAATGAAAATGTTCTAAAATTGATTTTGGTGGTGGCTGCACAATCCACCAGAAAACACTGAATAGTGTACTTTAGATGGGTTAACGTTGTTTTATATGAATTATATTAAACAGACGACTACCTGCCGCAATTCTTTAGTTTACATTATACACTGAAAAGCTAAAGCCTCTTGCCAGGTACTTCTAGTCCTTTCTACTGCCTGTGAAAATCCAGAATAAATTTATACGTGTGTATATTCTACTCTTTTCTCCGGTTCATTTTTATTTTTTAAGCCAATGACATTTTATTGCACCTGTATCTGCAGAGTGAAAAAATCCCTCTGCATAGCTTGGAAGAGTTTGGAAAATGAAGATCACCAAATGATGCTTCAGGAAGTTTTTGAAGTATAAAAGCGTGAATATAATAGATTTAAAAGTAACCAATCCCGTATGGGCTTCGAAATAAATCAGCTAACTTTATAGTGAAATTCGTATGAGAAACTTGAAGAGGGACATGTTTTGTCATCATCCAGGCAAATTGGCTTCAGCATTACTCTGAAGACTCCTGAGATTGGTATCGCGAAAAAAGAATGAGCAATTGTGCACTAGTGCTGTTGTTGTCTTGTTATTGGCATGTAATTTGTATGGCTTTAATGAAAGGGAGGGAGTGAGGGAGAGAGAGAGAGAGAGTGAGAGGGAGAATGTGAGAATTCATAAATTCAAGTGAAAAGTTCTTGTATGAAAATGAGTTTAGGACATCAGGAAAGAGCAGCAGGTGAATGTTGATGTACTTCGCTAAACAAGAATTGAGTATTGCTAACATGGGGCTTTTCATAGAGTGCTTATGGTCCCAGGGTTCCAATAAACGATGAGAGGAGAAACAATTGGAATCTGGATATAAAAAAGTTTATTAAATTTGAAGAGCAAACTCAAATGATAAAGACAACTAGGATCTCATAGGCATTGACTTAAATTTATATTTCAGGATTACTTAAAAAATAAAGCTATGGCATGTGTGTCTACCTCTCCAAATATGACTTTGTTCTCAGTTCTCATGGTTGAACCCAAAGTCTGCAAATGCTGTTGGCTACAGTCAGGAGACAGAGTAAATTTTCTAGCTATATTTTAAGTCTGATCAGTTTCCAAAGAGTGTTCTATTTTAAAGCTATTTTTGACAATCTAACTAAGGTTGTTTTGCTTGTTTGTTTGGTTTTCATTAATCCTACAAGGCCAACATTGGGAAGGCTGTCAACAATGGATAGAAACAGGGTTGAGATTGCTGATTAAAAATAAAATAAATTTTCCTGAGAAATGAGTGAATTGTATGAGAACAGAACCGGGTGAAAATCTTCTAGTTGATGAAAGTAGCCTTTAAACTTGGATGCCTCACAACATGCCTATCTTCTCAGTTGTGTGATCCAGCTGTACCAAACTACTCTGGACACAAATGGGCCTAGGAGAAGAGATGGCAGTGGTGACGGAAATTCAGAAATGCTATTTCTGACATGGTCCAGTGAGTCCATCTTATGAAAGTTTATAAACAGAACGTCGGTCCCTATGTCTATTAGTCTAAAAATAGAAGTGAAACTGTCCCTATAGTTAAATCAAAGCTGAAAATAAATGTTGAAATGTATTTGAAAATCAGTATTTCCAGAAAATGTTCCCCCGTCATCATATCCCTAGAAACATATCCTATGATGAATTTTTTTTTCATTTCTAAATGAATTCCAGACAAGGTGATGACAGCTCACCACTATTCTTGCCATTTATAGCTCTAAAAATAATTATGTCAACTTCTTAGGTTAATAGATTACACGGAGAACGAGAGACTCAAATTAAAACCCAGCATGTGCCTCGGTAAAGACTTACCCATGTTTAGACAGATCGCATCCTTATAAACAAATAATAAACGTGTCTTCTGCCCAATCTGGGGCATTGACCTCCCGGTCCCCTTGTACCATCAAATTTGTCTCTTTCTGTATCCCGCTGTGGCCCAGCAGGTAACTGGGAGTCTGATCGGTGCTTGGTGACTGGCACCTAGAATGGGGACTTCAAGTAAGGTCTGAGAGAGAAGGCTCACCTGAGGGGATGAGGAGGGACTCCTCAGGGCAAAGTTTACTTTCTGAGAGAAAGTAAAAGGTAAGCACTTGTTGTTGAGATAGTTTTCCAGCCAGCTGGGATAATGGGGCAGAATTTGTCAGTATAAAGAACAAAAATATGTACAGTTGCTGCACAAGTTGCTGGAACTCAAGTTAGTTCCCGCACATTAGCAAAAACTTTACAAGAAATTATCAAGCAGAATCCATGCTTTCTGCTGGGAGGGGGGATTTTGGACATTGATAATTGGGATAAGGTGGGTGACAGCTTAAAAATAGCCCATGCTCAAGGGGAACAGATCTCTCTGGAGACCTTTTCAGAGTGGAGTTTGGTTCGATCTGCTTTGGGCTGATTAAGCCCAGTGGTGCCAGATGTTTCTGCTCATGTTTCAGAGACAGAAAAAACATCTAAGGGTAAAGGTAAATTGGCCACAGCTCCCCCTCTACCAGGGGAAGACCCTAAGGCAGAACAGGTAAACAAGGGATCCCCCTGGCCTGCACTGCCTGACTACCTAAGCCAAAAAACATTCGGGCCCTTGTGTATCTAAATACCAACAGTTTATACAGGACGCTACCGTGATGGAAGGTATTGGACCATGTTGCTTTCCAGATACTGATGGGCATAATCCTGATAATCCAGATCAGGTAATGTGCATACACCAGGCAAATGAATACAAACTTCTTAAAGAATTTAAGCAGAGTGTAATTGTAAGGACCAAGTTTTCAGGTCGAGGTGGGCTCCCTCTATGCCCCTTGCCCAGAATAGAGCTGCAAAAATTCCATTCTGTAAAATTCCATTCTGTATGACAGTCTGCCTGTGTTTCTGTTCCTCTTTAGGCAGCTCTGTCTTAGGCCACCTCTACCCAGTGTTTTTGTTTCTCTTTTTATGATCTAAAAATCTAAAAATGAATCTCTCCTGCTTATCCCTGCTTGATAATCAATTGTAAGGACCAAGTTTTCAGGTCGAGGTGGGCTCCCTCTATGCCCCTTGCCCAGAATAGAGCTGCAAAAATTCCATTCTGTAAAATTCCATTCTGTATGACAGTCTGCCTGTGTTTCTGTTCCTCTTTAGGCAGCTCTGTCTTAGGCCACCTCTACCCAGTGTTTTTGTTTCTCTTTTTATGATCTAAAAATCTAAAAATGAATCTCTCCTGCTTATCCCTGCTTAGGATAATCAATAGGAACTGATCTTGGCATTAGCTTAAGATAATCACATGTTCTGTTAAGATTAGAAATTGATTAAGCAAATGTTCTTTAGAAAGAGGAACTGATTCTGTGAACATAGGTACCAGTAATTTTCCATAAGTGCCCTCCCAGTACCCCTCAAATATCCAAGAATAAGCGGAAGATAAAAATAGCACTATAAAAAGGAAGAGCCTCCCCAACCCTGTATAATCCTGCTTTGAAGATGGGCTGGACTCTCGGTCTGAAGCCGCTGTGACGGTGACACCCTAGGGTCCAGGCTCGAGCTTGCAATAAACTCCTCATGTAATTGCATTGGACCTGACTCCTTGGTGGTCTTTGGGAATTTCGTGACTTGGGCATAACATAATGGATAACGGAGTTCAGGCACCTTTTACTCTGGGAATTTTAGACTCTGTCCTGGGAACCTTGTGCTTGGTTCTACAGGATGTTAGGCATCTTTTTTTTTTTTTTTTTTTTTTTTTTTGGTACTGAAGATAGAACTTGGGACCTTGCACGTGGGAGGCAGGCAGTGGAACCACTGAGCTAAATCCCCACCCTTCTGGGATGTTAGGCATCTTTCTTATTCCTGTCACCTTGCCAGTACCTTCATTTTAATGTTCAATTACCAGAACTTGCAGCTGAACAGGATGCCAGAAATAGGCAGGGAAACAGAGCTGATATTACTGAGAAGTGTTGTTAGGGACAGGAGATTTTGTGGATCTGGAGCTAAAGTTAGCCTACTACAGTGAAATTTGTTAACAAATAAGCTTGCTGATGAGAACAGCATGGACCACTGGCTTCAAGGACAAAGCAACCAACCGGTCAGTTGTCTTGTGTGTTCTGCAGGGTTCTAGAGAACCATATACACAATTTCTTGCTAGGTTACAAGAAGTAGTCCATAGACAGGTCCCTCCTGCACTGGCTGCAGCTTGCTTGTATAAGACTAGTCAGGACTGTAAACAGGCTTTAGCTCGTGTCAAGGCTACAAAATTGAGCCATTATGGTAAAGCCTGTCAAGACAGGCATGGAAACTTATAGGAGTTCAATGCCGGCACAAGCCATGTTGAGCCTTACAAAGGGGACACATAATAATAATAATAATGATAATGATGATGACGATAATGTCAGATGTTTAAATTGTGAAAAAATGAGATGTCTCTGTAAGCAGTGTGCTGCTCCCATTTGACAGGGAGATTCCATTGTCTGCCAATCAAGGACATAACAATCCCTCCAGGGAAGAAACAAAACTGGCTCCTGGTCTGTGCCCTCGCTGTGAGAAGGGAAATCAATGGGCAAGACACTGTCATTCCTAATATCATAAAGAAGGTAACCCTCCTGCAGGAAAGGGGTGCCAAGCCCAGCCCCACTCCCCTACATAACTGGGGTGACTCCCCCCTTGAATCAGCACCTCAGCCAAATTTATCCAGGACAGACTCGCCAACAGATGTGGGTCCCAGGAGGTACACTGTGTCACTCTTGGAACTCCAGGGAGCACAGGATTAGATCTTCCTGTGGTCCAGATAGTAATGCTTATCAGGGGAGATAAACCTGTAAAGACGCCCACTGGAATTTGATGCGCACCATAAAGTCACTGTAGGATCAATTACAGGAAAAGTTAGCCTAAATTTACAATGTGTACCTCTAATGCCTGGAGTAACTGATTCTGATCATGAGGAAGAAATTCAAGTTGTTGCTCATTCTGTGGATACTGACAGTTACTTAATTCAGCAAGAGAAGAATTTATGAGCAGGTGTCAATGATGTGTCAGCATTTTGTGAGCCATCAGGAGTAAAGATTTTGAACACAGTATTATAACCTCTGGTCTCTTGGCCCAAAGATTAGAAATAACTGCTTTTTTACACATTATAGAGCTTACTAAGCTGACCCCTGTGAATATTGTTCATGATTCAGCCTATGCAGCATTTCTTACCCAGCAGTTAGAAAGTGCAGTTTTGAAGGCTACTTCAGACTCTGCATTGTTCCATCTGTCCCTTAGATTGCAGCAAGTGATCCAAAGTTGCTCTGCTCCTTTTTATATCAGACGTATGAGATCCCACTCTAACTTACCAGGATTGTTAGTGTGTGGCAATCAACAGGCTGGTTCTTTAGCAGCCTATGTTACTCCTTTCAGTTTGGCAGGACAATCACATTTGTATCATCACCAGAACAGTAAAGCCTTAACAAAATTTCCATTGTCCTGTGCATAGGCTAGAAAAATTGGCTTGTCCTGTCCTACTTGTCAGCACATCCTGCGTCTTTCCCTCCTGAAGGACGTAACCCTAGGGGGCTTAAAATGAAATTTGGCAAATAGATATTACTCATTTCATCATTTGGACGATTACAATATGTCCATGTATCTTTAGGTACTTATTCTCACATAATTCTAAATATCTAAAAATTAAAGATTCTCTCTGGAAAAGCTCTTCATTTTTCTGCACCTGAGATAGTTAAGATTTAGTTCCTGTGCCATACTTAGGGTCACTCTTTTGTCTTTTCTCTACTGCCCTGCCCCAGAAGATAATTTTTAACAGTGTTTGGTTCAAGGCAATTCCTCCTCTGTGGCTGTTAGATTTGGGAACAAGCTTCCAGAATGACAAATTTCCGCTCTCTGGGACCCTTCATAATGAAGCCGAGCTTCACTTATTCAAATAAACTTGTCTAGATTCAATGCTAAAACTCTTAAAAGATAAAGTTTTAGTCCAAGTTTATCTGCCTTTTAGTCCTTAGGCAAAATTAGAGATTAACCCCTCTTATTTCCCTCCCCCAACAGAAATAACACTAATTGGTTTTGATAGCACAGGACAGACTGATTTTTATAACACAGATAAGTTTATTAATACAACTAGATGTTCCTAGAGAACTTTATGAGTTTAACAACAGTTTTATACAAAAAATAGTATTAAAGAACAGATATAGCTCCAGGCCCCAGAGCACTGCCTCTTTTGACACAATGTCTCTATCAGAGCTATGATCACTGAGGCTCTATGAAACAAAGTCCTAAAACTATGATCCAAGGGTTATAGACAAAATGAAAAAAACTGTTACAGATAGGCATCTGCAGCAGGATGGGTAGGCCTTCTTTGCTCACTGTTTAAAATGCATGCTTAGCTCCAATGGGTGCCTCCTAATCTCTTTTTACACCCAAACTTGGCTTATGCACCCACCCCTAGAAGTAGTTAGAATTACCTTTTCACAGTCTGCCCCTTTAGAGGGAACAATTAGATGTGGCTATCAGAACAGAAGTTTTGGCTATCAGCAGTGACTACCAACAACCATGGGTATCAAAGCAATAGTGAGAAGCCAAACGGCTAGATATGCCAAGCAGACAAATTGTCAGCAGAGGGCCCACCTTTAAAAATGTCTTTGCCTTCACAGGTGTAAAAGGGTTTTATTTTTTTCTTTCTTATTGATACTTTCTTACTGATACTTATTATAAGAGATCTCTGTTAATTGACTTAAAAAAGTTCTGGAACTTATTTATAGTTACAAACCTAAAAACTGTGAAAGGTTATTATAATTTGACCCGGCCAAAAACACCTGAGTGCGCTCTGTTTTTTGGACGGATTGTCTTGTGTATGCTCATCTGCTTGTCCACTCTGTCTTCTTTCTGCTTTTTTGAGCTTAGCAATTTTTTCTGTTTTGCCTCTTTGGATGTTTGAATTAGAATTTATTTTACCCCATGCCTCCCTCCAGCCCCCTGCCTGTGTGCACACGCTTTGTCTCCGTGTTTGCTTTCTATTTCCACTTTTTCTTTCCCTCCTTGCTCCCCTCCTCTTCCATGTTCCCCTCACATTTGAGCACCTTCTTCCCACTTCCCAACATCCATTATACATTTCAGTCCTTATTTCCACTTTCTGGGCCCTTTTGTATTTTTAAATTATTGCCTATAACTTAAGCTGGCCGACAGATAAATGCCGTTAAAGTTAAAGACACACTTTCCCCCACATTGCCGGCTGATCAAATGGATGTCAAAACTGGTTTTATAAATATAATACGTACTGCTGTCTCTGTACAATAACTCAGGAATCTTTCATTGTTCAAAAAGAATGTACTAATATTTACAATCTTCTTCTCATAGGTCATCTAAAAATTCTTTAAAATAATTAAGTGGGTATCCTTATGTTTAGGAAAACTGCAGGACAGGACTCACCTTGGTAAATAAGGGAGCAGCTTCTCAGAAATATTTCTCTAGCCTTTGTTCACAAAAGGGGCATCAATAATTTCTATATCTTTCCTTATGGGAACTATACCCCAATAAACATTGTTAAACATATTATTGTGATATGTTTACATAAGTCATCATAAGAAGGCTAAGTTTTTGGTGGGAAATTAATAAGGGTTTTTTTTTCTATTAAAAGATGCTCTTGATACAAAACTAAGTTAAGGGACAAAGGATTTCATGTAACTGTGGTACTCATTATTGCTAATTTCATGGTATACAGAATGTATTCATGCCTTCAGGTTGTCCAGGTCTTCTAACATATTGTTTATTGTAATAAACTTGTCTGACTCAGGTATCTGCCTTTCTCTTGTGCTCCAACTACTTGTGATAAGAGGTACATGTCAAACCAGCATGAAATCACCAGTTAAATAATAGTTTCTTTTATATGATATGTGGGTTATATATGTCACTACATTTAGACATGCTCAGGCGCCATCAGGGCGAACAATGTCACACTAAAATTAGAGTTCAGATATTATAAACTTCTAAGGTACATTTATGTCCTGGTACATTCTCTATAGATGGCACCCTATTAAATAGTAACAAATTAGGTGAGAGTTTTCTTTATGTCATTTAAAGTCTTGTGATCAGATTGAGGTGTTTGACTACAAGTTTACCCTATACTAAAATAGACATTTAAGTGTGTTACTATGATACTCATACTAAAATATGATATGTGGCTCCTGATCTCACATTTTCTCTATGCGGCTATATAACTGTTGCCTGTTAACATTCTACAGGGATTCAACTACTAGAAGAACCATGGTTGATAAAAATTATAGTCCTCTAACTATTCTTTATATTTCAAAAGCGCTTAATGTCCAGACAAAATTGTAATAGGCCCACTGCTCCTACTGCACTACTAATGTCACTGATCTTCTCTTCTAGGTGTTCAGCAACTAAAGTTTGGAGACCAAAACTAGAAAGATAACTGGGCTAAGAGGACAGCCAGTTGGCCCTGGGCCCTTAAGGTCACCAAAGATTCAGGACATGAGGGATCCTACATCTTTGGTAAGTCACCCAATCTCCTTAGCAGGGAGATTGCTGGACACCAAATCAACAATTGTACTGTGTGACAAAGGAGGGTCACCAAGAGGTAAGTCTCCCTTGCATTCACTGAAAGCAAAATGGTCAAGCAAGGCTGTGACCCACCCTGATGGCTGACACTGACAGAACTGCTGAGAGGCTCTGTGCATAACTCCCAAATAATGCCTGAGGAGACTTAACTGACCTTGATAGATAGCAAGATGTTCATATTGATTGACACAGGTTTCACTTTAACTTGTTCCGAAACATCCAGCAGAAAAATGTAACTAAAGATATTAAGTCAAGATCATAATAATAAAGCTAGATATATTAAGGGGCTCTCATCACTGACCCCTTCTGACAGTTTCCAGATACATTGGTAGCTGACCACTGCTATGGGACATGAAAAAAATACAGCAAAATGTATAAGAACTCAAAAAGAGTTTTTAAATTTCTTAGCTAATATTGTCCTTCAAATTGTTTGTCTTCTTACAGCTGAAACTAGACTTATGACAAAATATCGGACTTATAGATAACCTTCATCAGGAAAGGAGCCTAAGAACCAGCAGGTTACAATCACTCTTCCAGTCCCTTAAGAATAGTTTCTAAATGTGGCTCTTTCCCCAACCTGCCTTTCTATTCTAGTGCTCATGCTTCGACTATACTTGCTCTAATTTCTTGAAAAATTGTGCTTGCCTAGAGGCTGCCAAACTCCAAGCGATCACGCAAATGGAACCAACAACAAATGTGCTAGTCCTTTTACTGGAACCTACCAGATTGACCTTATAAAGATAGTTTCTGACTGCTAAATGATGACATGACTTCTATCTGAGGTCCATTAGATTAGCTCTCTGGAGAAGACCCCTGACTGTGGTCTTCCCCACATAGACACTTCCCAGTTTGAAGCAGTGAATGGAAACTACTCCTTTTATCCCCTAACCACAGTTAGGGATACTTCTTCAGAGGGGACAGCTAAGTTAATTAGAAAATATTATAAGGCACTTGGGCAAGGCTGGACCCTCAGCACAGAAAATAACTGAGGCACATTTGGTAAAGGTTAACATTAAAAAGAGAGCAAATACTACAACCACATACTTCCCCTAGAGATGAATAGCAGTGGTTGATTTTCTAGACATCAGCCACCTTCATTGGGGACGAGAACATCCCTAGCTAGCCCATTCCTTCTGGAAAATCCATGTATGCATCCCCATTTGATCCCCATTTAATCGGCATTACCTGGGCAACTGTACTTTCATCTTGGTTGATTATGATTTTGTCCTGCCTCATTTCCATTGGACCGTATAGCTTTGTCTTTCTTTGTACCCGCCTCACCTCATGGCTTTGACCTATAAAACTCCTTTGAGAAGCAAGATGGGTGGGCAACCCACCTCTGGTCTCCCTTCTGTCTCTCTTAGACAGAAGCTATCTTTCTTTCAATAAATTCTTCCTACTCTTAAAAAACAAAACAAAAGAAAAAAACAGACAAAAACAAATAATAAATGAATAAAACAAGGACATGTTAGATAGGATATTACTTTTCTGTTGGTACTACAATGCACTGCCTCAAACTATGACTGAAAACAACAAAAATCCATTATCTTACACTTTCAGAGGTCAGAAGTCAGACATCATTTTCACTGGGCTGAAATCTGTTTTGTGAAAATTGTATACATCTTTCATTTTAGCAGATACATAGCTGCCCATCAATATTTGAATGACATCACAATGACATCTAGTGGCTGTAGATATTTCTTCCATCTCTAAAAGGTATATCTAAGTATAAGAAGAACTCTAACCTGGATATAAGAAAGAACAATGAACCATTTTTTAATGTCAGTCATTACATGTATAATCTGTGCTGCTTTTGAATCTACTTTTCCTCCACTTTATACATGTGTTTCATTTTAACATAGATAGAAAGATTGCAGAAATATTTGACACTTCCCCAAATGTGGCATATTTATATCCATTCTGACCCTTGAGGGGCTCCCTCTCAAGAATGCAGAAATAAGTCATGCACAAAAGATATTGATAAATACCAGTAGGGTGGTTTTCAGGTAAGAATTAAGATCCACTTTGACATGATCTTGACAATTTCAGTGACAAGGGTCAAAGCTACCTTTTATGTCTTTGCTTTTCATAGAAAAGAAATAACAAGGAAATAAATACCTGTCACGCTGGAAAATGGTGGTGTTTTTGGTTATGGTGGGAGAGGTGGTAGTGTGAAATGGAAATTTATTCTCTGGGGAATGTAGTGTTTTGCAAATAAAGCAATATGGGAAGTATCCATAGAATACTGCTGTTGGTTCAAGGCAAAATATGTTTGAAATATTTATCACCTTGCGAAAATATATATTTAAATTGTTAGCCTTGAATGTTTAATACACTTATTTTTTTTTTTTTTCTTTTTGGTACTGAGGATTGAACTCGGGCAATGGTAAGGCAGGCAGCAAAATCTCTGAGCCAAATCCCTGGCCCTAATACACTTAGATTTTATAAAAGAAAATTAAAGTAACTTTCTGGTCAACTTTTGAAAGACATTACATGTTTCAAAAATTTCCTTAGATTCTTTATGTCTTTTTTACAGTGTGGTAAAATATATCTTAGACTCAACCTACAAGTTTATTGTTTCCAAATTTTGATGCCCTTTAGAACAAGTAACATTTCATACTGTGAGATTCTCTTCCTGAGGACCACACACAGATAAAAGGAATTCAATTTAATTTAAAATTTTAGAGGGGCAATCATGACATATTTGAACATATGTTTTTAGAGCACTAAGACATTTTATTCTCCCAGTATAATATGCTAGATTGTTGCTCATTTCTTTCCACTGGAACTTAGGGGCAGCACTTTATAGAAAAAGTAATTGGATTCTTGCACACATGCACCTATGTGAAAATAAAAATTGTGGGGAAAAGGATTAAGAACATAGGCCTCAGTTTTTAGTCCTTGCCTTTGTGACAATGCTTGAGCTTGAACTCGAGGGTAGACCATTACCACTTGGCAATGCGATTAACCCAGATGGGGACCACTGTTTGAACTGTTGTGCTTGTGTATTGAATTTTTGGAGGTGGTTACTTTCCTGTTCTTTTCTTGTGGAATATTTGTTGGATACTTTAACTGTATGGTAGTTCTGCAACAGTGAGACTCAGAAGGACGTGCGTTTGAGTTCTGCATCCCCAGTAAAGACTTAGAGATGCATCCTTATCAGATTTTGCAGCCCTCTTCTAAGCCAGCATCCGTGAACTCTAATTGTACCAGAAGATCTGGGCCCTTTTCCAACCCCTGGTGCCTGCAGCATCTGGGAGAGGCACGGGTAAAATATCTAATTTTGTGTTTTCTGTTCGACTTAAGGACAGCAGTTTTCAAATACTCTAGCATTGTACTGTGTCAGCATTACTCAACAAGAATGGTACTGCACCAAGCAATCCCCTTTTATCAAATAGATCTGAGGCAAAGAGTTTGGTGGTGAGTTTAGTGCTGCTCATTATTTGTAAGGCTTGGAACAATGAGATAGTTATCAAATGGATATATATATATTATATATCATGTGTTCACTAGTTCTTTCCCACTCTCATTTCTGTGAGAGTTATATGAAAGCGTGTGCTCCAAACAAACAACAGACACACAAACAGGCAAACAAACAAAAAAACGAATCAAAAGTTCATACTTTCTTTTGGTAGAGACAAAGCCCCTCTTTATTATGGTACAGCAGGAAAGAACTTTTTAAATTTCTTTTTTACTTCTCCTTTTTGGCCAGTTGTGGTAATCCTCCAAATGTTCTTCTAGTACCAATACCCAGGAAATTACCTCATGCATTACCAGAAACTGGCACTGAATTGGTGCCATCAAAGTTCCCACAGTTCCTTATAATGCATGGCTGAATTTGCACTCTTAGTCACTGTTTGGTATGAGTCCAATGTCTGGCTACTCGTTTCCAAGGGTTCAGATAAAACATGCAATTGAAATGAGTGGTTAGAGATGTGAAATCAATACAAAGGATAGGGACCATGGTTATGGGTTGGCCTATTATAGATGTTAACTCTGTTAACTTCTCAGAAGCTAAAACTTGCAAAGAGAAACAAAAAAACAACAAACTAGAAAAGTGGATGGGGAAAAGGAAGCAAATTAAAGTGTGAAATCTTGTGGTTGTGGTCACTGGGACCTTAATCTGTGGGTCTTGAACAGATGCTGTTTTAGTCTGTGGTTTTCCACTTGGTCCCAGGCCTTTGGTGGATGCTACCACCTACTGAGAATGTTTTCTGGAGAATTTGTACTAATGTTAATTTTCAAGTCTCCCAATTGGAGACCACTTCAGGTATCAGAGGATACTGTACAGTGAATTTTTAGTAAGAAGATGTGTCAGTAATAGTCATAGGATAGGTATATGGATTACTGAACACAGTAGCCAACAATCAAAGGACTTCACAGCAATATCAAGATAATTAAATGGGAAATTCAACAAATCACTCAGGAACTAGCAGATATTCGTGAGGACAAAAATAAAACTCAACAATACCTCAAATAATATGCAAACATTTACTGGAAGTGGGCAATAGACTTGAAATTATGAATTGAACCATCCTAAAAGACCCAAGGTTTATCACACTGTTTTAGTCTCATCTTCACAGTTTTGCCAGAATTGTGCTTGTGACAGAAAAGGCATGTACCAGTAGCAGCCTCAATCAGTTCACAAGGTTTTCTTCAGCAGTATTGATTGAGTGCAGTGACCATTGAATGATTTGGGCTGTTCAGATATCATCATGGGAGATGAAGGCTTTAGGGTGAACTCCTGTCTGGCATGATCATCAGCAGGGGTATTTTGCTCACACTGTCACTGTTTATGTTTCACCGATCAGAGCTGTCACTACTTGTGCATAGTTCATTGATAAGAACTATATTACATAGCCAATGTTTGCATCAAGTGCATTTTAAATTGTTCGCCTTCTATGGAACAGGTAAGCAAAACTTGCAGGTTGCAGTTACGTGGTAGTTGAATCAACCTGGTATCTGTTCCACAATCTTACAAGCTATGGACAAACCTCTTTTGTATTAAAGTGTAAGTTTGTTCCAAAAGACTTAGGGAGGCCTAGAGCATCATGTGAACCTCACAGTTGCTACTGCATGTAGACCCCTAAAATATCTACCAGCTACCTCTGTTTGCAACATGTTATGAGCCCGACCCATTTACGCTGAATTTTATAGTTTCCAATGCAATTCCAGATCACTCTCTTTCTTTTGACATTGTTATTTTTTAAAAACTTATTTTTATTAGTACACGTTTGCGGTGCATAGCGATCGCATTCATCGTGATCTGTACACGTCCACAACACATCTTAATTCTGTTTCTGTCCCCTTCCCTCCCCTCCCTCCAAGCCTTCTCCCTCTCCCCGCTCACATATGCTCTATTTCCACTTTTTCCTTCAATGATTTTTCTTCCTTTTAATCCCTTTCCCCTTCCTTATCTGTTGTCGCTCTTCCCATTAAAAGTCTTTCTACCTCTTAACATCCATCTTTCATTTCTATTTCATTATTTTTGTTAGATTCGTCTTTTTTAAGCCTAAGTGACAAAATGTTTGAGTGTCGCACAGCTGAC
Source organism: Fukomys damarensis (assembly GCF_012274545.1). Taxonomy (NCBI): domain Eukaryota; kingdom Metazoa; phylum Chordata; class Mammalia; order Rodentia; family Bathyergidae; genus Fukomys; species Fukomys damarensis. The sequence continues at coordinate 7,386,257 of NW_022900926.1, forward strand.
CCCATTTCCCTATAGACCTCGTGTTTCTGTTGCACAGGTTTCCCTGGTGAGGGTGTCTAGGACCTTGCATGTTTGGTATAGTACAACCAATTGCGTGCATGTTGTCTGGACTTTGTTAAAATCTACAAGCTTATTTTCCATGAAACTTTCTTTTTTCATTATTGGAAGTCCAAAAAGAAACTGTACTTTTAAAAACTTATCTTCCTGTATTATTTTGTCCTAAGAAAGTTTCGAAACCATTGGCAAGATAAATAACTCACCCATGAGGAAAACTTACTTTGTGACCTAATATTCTTCAAGAAAACAATGTTTTACCAAAGTAGTTACTTCAATATTATTTGCCACAGTCCTCTGAATTTACTTGAATTCACTTTCCTGCATATCCACACGTGGTACATATGCACTTTGACATTTGTTTCGTAGTTGCCAAATTTAGTGAAAGAGACCGTATTTCCCTTATAGTCAATAAATTCCAAGGCTTGTTAAATGCTGACAAAAAAAAAAAAATGCAGAGGCGTTTGTATATCATTTGAAAAATACACTTTAAAATAATCTCAAACTTGAATATATTTTAATAATTTGGTTGAATTTGATTCTATATTTTGTTGTGGTTTAGACCTAACACGTACCCCTAAGATTTCATATGTTCAGAAGTGGGGCTTTCGGAAGGTGATCACCGGTTCATCCGCTGATGAGCTTGTAGCTGACCAGCTGTGCTGTTGGGGTTGCGTGGTTAGGGCACTGGCGGCTGCCTCAGATGGATCTGCCTCCCTCCTTGGCCTCTTCCTTCTCTCTCTTCTTCCAGATGCCATGAGGTGAGCAGCTTACCTCTGCCATGCGTCTCCATCATGATGTCTTTGCTTAGGAGCCAGCAGAGCATGAACTGAAACTTTTGAAACCAAGAGTCTCCTCTGAATTGTGTATGCCAGGTATTTCCCCAGTACTGGAAAGCTGACTAACGCAGAGAGGTGTAGGTGCAGGCATGCTTAGCTTCACAGTTACTATGTTCCTTATGTTCTGAACAGAGTGGACCAAGGGAGGCTGTTGTGGTGAGAAGAGAGACTCTAGAAATTATCTATTCATTTCTGGGTATGGGTGTTCATTCACATGGGAGCACCTGGTCTTCATGGATCGAGTAACTGGAAAATGAGGGAAGATAATAACCCTACAATGTAAGTGATTATGACACAGGGAAAGAGGTTTTAAACGTTTCTTGTTGCTAGCAGAAGAAAAATTGAGCTCAGTATTATCAAGTTCCTTGCTCTTGTCTTGTATGGAACCCAATGAATGTGCTTTGGGTTTTTGTAAAGTTGGTTATACAATGCTTCTCAATATAAAACCATTAATTAATCAATCAATCATTAATTTAGAAATTTTAGAAGATGCAAATGAGAATGAAAAGTAAACAAACTCACAGTTAGGATTAGCACAACTTCTGTAAAGTTACTGCTTTTTGTATTCATTTTCTCTCTGTCTCTCTCTTTCTCTCTCTGCTTTTCTCTGTCATCTATCTATCTATCTGAGTCTGCAAAAAAAGGAGTATGCTCTTCAGGAAAAAATATTGCATAAATACTTTAATAATAAATTTATTGAAATGTCATGAAATTAATACAAGTTATCTTTGGCCTTTATAATTACAAGAGGTACTCAGAGTGATAACCATGAGCTCCCAGACAATTATTAGTTCAGGGATCGGCTGCTTTGGTCCTTGATCGGTTACCTTGGTCGTTGAGATTGCTGCACCTGCATCTTCAATTTATTCTCTAAGGGCTGGCAGCATAGCAGGTGTTATGCAATCTATGACATCCACTAAGGTCTCCCTCTTGAGGATAACACCATCATCTGTTGAAGAAAATCCTACCATTTTGCTTATCTTGATGTGTGCATACATTTTGTTTTTGATGAAGAGTCTCCCTTTGTAGTGCATAATATTTCATCTTGTTTGTATATTTTATTTAACATTCTCATTTGTAGACATTTTCAGCTTTTCTCCAAGTTTTACTTTTTATTAGTAAATACATCCTGAGTAATCCCTTTGTTATTATATCTTCTTTCAGGTCAATGACTATTCTTTACCATCTGTCCCAAGAAATGTGCAAAATGTCTATTTTTTCCATGCCTTTGTCAATTCACATTATTATTATTTTTTATTTCCTACTTGGATGAGTAAGGAAAAATGTACTATCTTATTTTTCTTTGAGTTTCTTTGTTATCCAATTATGGTAAGTTTTAAAATGTAGATTTTTGTCATTTATATTTTATTCTCTTTAAGTTTACTTGGTGTCGTACAACGTAGGCAGTGCATAGAAAATAAAGAATCCTGAAATGTTTCTTTTTTCTACCCCTAATACTTTCCTCTCTTGTAAGACACACTTTAATTTTGGCAGTTTCTTCATGCCCCCTTTGTCTGTGCTCCTCCTCCTTCCTCTGACGCCCTTTCTCACTTTGGGGAGAACTGGACCTCAGATTCCCAAGGCAGCTCATCTGTGTTTTGTCTCATATTGGGGAGTCCTTGGTTTTAGGGTTAGTGACCGAGTGTGTGTGAGTGTGTGTGTTTGGAATGGATTCATTAGCTTTGTGCCTTGAATGTGTCAGGTGTGCAGTTCAATTTTAACTGATATTTACAATCAAGTGACAAAAGGATAGTGAAGCAAGTTCAGTTTGGCTTTCTATAAGTCTCTTAAGTAGAAGAGTTTGTGCTCAAAAAGCAATAGATGTCTTGTCTGGAATACATTTAAACTCCAATTTAGTATTTTAATGCTGCTTACATTTGACCCACTGTAATCAAATAGGAAATATGAACATACACATTCCCGCATAATTTGCATAATTACACTGTCCACTGCCACTGTCTCTGCCAGACATGAAGTGCTGGAACCTGCATGGTGCTATTTTTGCATGTAAGCAAAGTGACTTTCTCACTGTGGGACCTGGTTCTGGGAGAGGCTAGATGTTGACATCTGTTGAGATTATCTTTTCTTTAATCTAGTGAATATTCTATAAAGCAATAAAAGCTGTGCAGTTTCACTTTTTCTTCCTTACCTCTAACCTGTGCTCATTCACAGATATGGTTAAGCTCGCTGAAATCATTACCTTAGGGACAGGAGACTTTTCTTGTACTTTATCCTAAGTATCCACAGGGCAGCCAAGGAGGCTCTTAAATAGTGTAATGTTGGGATTTTATGAGAAAAACACCTGTAGATTTAAAAGTATGTAATTTCTTAACCCGTTGGATGATTAGAAGGAGGCCCTTCCTCTGGGAGACTGAGTCTGGCATTTTCAACATTATCTTTCTCTTTTAATTCCCCAGTGCTCTGACTCCAGTGGTTTTCTAAAATATGTTAATGTTGGATTGCCATTGGAAAAGATGTGCAGTTGAACCAGTGAAATAAAACAGAGCAATGGCTGAGATCCTCTGGTCCTTTAATGATCTTTCCCGGCTATGCAAACTATATGGAACTTGGGGGTTGTTTTTCTGAGTGCATCCTGGGCTTGATTATATTGGTCAAAGCACTTCAAAGACCTCTCCTTGGGCAAGAGTATTTATGCTTTCAACCAAAATGTCTTGAGTAGCCTTGCTATCTGAAAGGTATTCTAGACTATAAACATTTTTTTTCTTACCTGAAATTTCTTCTACTACTTCTACTCATCAGATCCTGTCATTGCTTAACACTGCCAGCTATATCGGAAAATTCTAAGCACATAAATTATGGGTGAAAATTTATTTGGGATGAGGTCTCCCAGGGACAATGAACAGAAAGAAGTCTAAGGATGAAAAATGCAGTTTTGGATCGCATGCAACTGAAGTTGTAAGCAAAGGAGGGAGAAATCGAGAAGTCTACCATGGAGTGGCCAGAAAGTTATTACAAAACAGATTTGTAGGAAGAAAGGGAAGTATTTTAATAAGAGGGGAGTAGACATTAATGCCAAGAGCATTTTATATTCTGGTCTGTGTAGTGGTTTACATCCTGCTCTAAAATGAAGCTGGTAATTTTACCAAGAAATATGTTTTTAGGAGATTCTGATAAATTGCTTGCTCTAGTTGGAAATACCGAAGAATCCTATTGTGCTGAGTTCTTGTAGTCCAAAGTGCCTCTGATCCTAGTTAATATACAGAGCAAACAGGCAATCCATGTTGCTCTAGTCCATAGCAACCGTGAAGGGTGTTATAGACAATATTAGAAATAAGCAATTTTTCCCTGGGTCTCACTTTGACAGCTTCTCTTCCTGTCTCATAGCCGTGACCCTAAACACCATCAGACTTTGGATCTGATAGTGCTTTACCCTACTACATCAGATCAGAAGGAATTAAATCAGCTGGGCTTCTTTGTCAGTAAAGCTCACAATTAAGAAAACTTCTGGGGAAGAAAAGTCTTGGATTCATATTTGCCTACCTCTCTCAGTGGAGGCCTGTTAGCTCTGATTCCTTGCTGTGAGACTCACTTCTGTCTATGCCAATCCTGTGTACCAGCCCATTGTCTTCAAAACTTTATTTTATAGATTATGAATCATACATTCAATTTAGGAAAATAAATAATTCTAGTTTTTAGCAATTTTTATTCTGAGGTAATGGCATTTCTTCTATTTGTATGGTTCTTCAAATTCTAGAAAAAGTGCTTCCATGTTAACCCCTCTCGTTCCTCTTGCTTTTCATATGTCTTAGGTCCAGTGCTGGAAGCATCATGATAGTTTTGTTTTGTTTTTTTTGTTTTTAAACAGGACTCCTTGAGAGGTTGAGTGAATCCAGATGATGAAGTAACCTTGCAGCTATCAGAATCCAAGGGGTTGCTTAAGAAGAGTAAACTAAACATTAGCTCTTTCTGTGATAGTTAAGACATTTTCCCAAGTTAATTCGTCTTATCAGTTTATTTGTATATCACATGAGAAGGAAGTAGAGTTATCCCTTAAACTTTGTCATTTACTGAAGAGGACAAAATGAATTTAGTGAGTGAGCAAGAGCATTCTTTTACATATAAGGGCTCAGAGTGAAGTAGAATATTGAATAAGTAAAAGGATGTTATAAATATACGCAAAGCAATGTTTTACTTTGGTAGTTTAAGAGAATTCAATGTTGGAGAAGTCCTTAGTGAAACCTGATACACAAAAGCACAAAACAGCAAATTTCAACCTTCAGACTCAAATTCCTCTTTATTTTTGACAAAAAGACATTTATATAGATGATGATAATAATTGTGATTGTGCTATATTGCTCCATAATCTTTGGAAATCTTCCTTCATACGTACATAATAAACATGTTGTATTTTTCCAGTGTAATGCGGAAGTCAGAGTAGAAAAGTTTGGAGCTGCCCGGTGAAGTGGCAGTTGCAGCACTCTCTCTGAATACATCAGAAAAAGACGTTAAGACATAAATTTTCTTCCCCAGCAGCCAAGCACTCACAGCAGCAAAGCAAAGCACCGTATGCAATTTCAGAAATCTGTTGACTGTGTGTTCCCATGTGTGTTGCGGGAAATTCACGTTTGGATTTCAGCACAGCTCAGAGTTATGTAGTGCAGTCCAACACTTTTTTTTTTCTTTTGGATGGGAATTTGCTTGATACCCACATTAAGCTTGCCAAAACTCAGCAGGCCAAATCCTGGTTCTGGAATATGTGGGAACCAAGAAATCAGCAGTCAAATGATGAGCGCTACATCACTTTCAGTTTTCAGAGGAACAAATTCTATCTAATGGTCTAAAAGATCATCGAGAATACAGTGGATAATCTTTTAAAAATGAAATGTCACTTTTTTGGGCATGGTATAGCACATGTAAAATTTATTAATGAAAATGCATTAATACTTTTCTTCTGAATACTGGTTAAATGTTTCAGCTTTTCCAGCTTCATTCCGGCTGGCTAGACATGTGCAAGTTTGCTTACCTTAAGAAATGAAAATACAGCAGTGTATATTCAACCAAGATAGAAATTCACTGTGTAGCTAGTCTGTGTCACAACTGCCCTGGTTAAAGTGATTAGATGGACTTTAAACTCTTTATTGAATACAGAGCTTCTTGTTCTCCTCAAAAACATTGCTATTAACTTGGCAAAAAAAATAGTCTGTTAAAATCCTTAATAAGTATAATAAAACAAAAAAATTGTAACTCACAGTCAACTTAGGAATGTCCCTTTGGTTCCTAGGAATAAACTATAAAACTCAAGCCCTGGAAGGCACATCAAAGATCAGTGGTCAAATACCCAAGTCTTAGCAAAGGTAGAGCCAAGCCGTTCAACACGAAATACTACCTATTCTATTCCCTCAGGATCCAGGGTAGATGGCCCCTGTTTCCAATCTGCTTCAAGTGTCTGCCACATCACAAAAAACTGCACAATAATCCTGATCATAGCCTCCCTTGCTAACTTTTAAAACTGTCTCTGCAAGTGTTTTACAGTTCTTTCATTTGGTGGTGGTGTACAGTGACTGGCTAACATTCTCTTCGGCAAAGTCCTGTCACGTAGTAAGGGTGTGGAGTTGAGCGACGTGTCCTCTTTCTAATAGTACTCTCTTTGCCTATGAAAAAATTTTAGTACCTATTTCAGAAGGGCAAATTTTATAGAGCTCCTGAAGAAAAGTGTGAAAAATGGAAGTACATTATTTTTACCTTGACATAGATCCATATTATTTAAGGCCATATTCATCTTGTTTTAATTCTATGATTGTGATACCTTTAATATTTTGGCCTTACTGGTACTCTATAGGACTTCATCCATCTTGTATCTGAGTCAGTCTGAGAATGCACATTATCATAACTGATTTGATATACTTTGGATATTTTTAGCCTACAGTTTTGTAAAATTGAGTCATCAAAACCAGGTAATTTTAACAAGATATTTTTCAAGTTGTCAACATTATTTGTTTTTGAGTGTTGGTGTACATGATGACAATAAATCATTGTAATTATTTTAGTTGAAACATAATAGCTCTGGAATCTATTATAAAGTAACTTTTTTGGAGTTTATCTTTAGTAGCAACTGTTAGTACATTCCTACTTCCTAGCTTCACTCAGATATGATATTTCCTCCTAAATATTAGAATCAGTTGCAACAGCATGGAAATCTAATATTTCAAATACTTTTATTGAGGTGCAAATTGGGGTTCTCGATTCTGAAATATTAGCTCAATACCAACGGTGATGACTTTGAAAATTATTTTAAAAGATTTGTGGCCTTGTGAAGATTTCACTTTGCTTTCAAATGTTTTAAATCCCTCGCACTTTTAAAAATACCTAGTCATAACTTCCTTTTCTCCATGAAAAACGAGGCTAACTAAAAACATTCCTGTTTAATTTTTAGTTTGCTAGTGGGAAAAGAAGAGAAATACAACAAAAATATACCATTTAATTTCTTTCAGGCATATGGTTTGCTTTCTTAATGGCCCAAGATCATTGGATTAACTCAAATGATTGTTATTTATTAAGATGCAAGAAATGATAGTTTCCAATTGGAGACTTAGTGTCCTAATGACATTACTCAAAAGGCTATCATGGCTACTGAACTTTTTGGTTCATAGTATTTGATTTTTTAATTGATAAACCACATTGAGTCCACCTGTATCAGTCATTAAAAGTTTATTGTTTAGACAGAGCAAAGTATGTATGTAGGTAGTGATTTTTATTTTAATGCCAAAATTTCTCTCTGGGTAATTGGTTGTCTTGTTTCTTCTCGGCAGAAGTTCATGAACAAATATGTTAAAAATTGCCTGGCATGAAAAAAAATCAAAATTAAAAAAATTAAATTATGGTTACACTTATGCATCTCTCAAAAGAAATTTTTCCAACTCCATTCTGGCTGGTTAGACATATGCAACTAAAGGAACATCATGTAAAGGTACAGATTTCCTATGATGAATGTCACCATATTATATACCTAAAATGTACCAATAAATTTAATGCATAAAAAATAAGAATTTTTCCATGTTATAAATTCTTATATGAAACAATCTGATATATTAGTATCTTGCTCACGTTTTGAGTCTGACCTAATTGAAGCTGATTTATTACCAACTCTGGGAAAGGCAAAGGCCAGGGCCTCCATAACGTGAGCCAAATCAGACAGAAACCAGCCTCATTGGCTCCTTGTTTGGTGGAAAGACTCCGAAATGCTATAACCTCAGCATGAGCAAAAATACAGCTTCAAGTTATAGTGTTTCCTGGATTTCTTCACCCACTTTTGTCTACAATACCAATGGAAAAAAAATTATGTATTTACTAAATAATTGAGACCTATCTTAAATAAAGTCTTCTTCAATGTTTCCCAAAAATAGAGATATTATATGAAAATATTCATAATAATTTTAAACTCATTAACTTTTTTTCAAGTTATTAGCAATAATTTTGTTTTAATCTCATTTTATTCCTTTATAAGAGCTATTGATTGGAATCCACATTTTCTGGCTTTATGTGTCCAGTCAATAAGGCTAATTTTTCTACAGAGTTTGGAAAAATGTGACATCAGTATAAAGCAAGTTACCCTCAGAAAGCACTGTAGTAGTTATTCCCATTTAAACAGCTACGATGTGTAGTTAGTACACACAATTGAAATTAAAATACAAAATCACTTTTATATAAATGAACAGCCACCGATCCTCAGTCAAATGATGCTTTATATTCCATTTCTCTCCTATTATTAATGATCACTCTGAAAAAAATATGATGCTAATGCTCAGCATAATGTAGTGTCTGTCTGTCTCTTTGTCTCTCTCTCCCCCCTTCCTTTCCTAGTTCTTCAGCTATTTTCTCTATGCTTACTTTCAACATTTTAATTTATAAATTACAAATAAAATGCCTTTTTAATAATTTTCTTTCTAATGAAATCCTAAATCAGATTATGCTTAACAAGATACGATATACATAGGAAGTTATCTATCTTAGGGTTACACTTTAAACATGAAGGATATGTAACTGGTTGAAAACTAAAGCAAGGTCTCCAAATGACTAAGGTAAAATCTAGGAAGAATCTTCTCAACATAACACCGAAAGAAATCTATGTGCTGATAGAAAAAAATATGACCACACATTAGCATCTGGATTTCATGTGTATATTTGCTCAATAATTAGCAGCAGCCCCCGTTCAGCTACATTCCTACATCTGGGAACAAAACATCATAGGGACTAAAAATAAAGACAAGGAGAAAAGTGAAAAAATGCCTGCTGTAAAATGCCATTCTTATTCTAAGTTATAAATTAAAGGGATTTTGTCACCCTCTTTGGGAGGGAAAACACTTTCTCCAAGAGATATATCCAGATACTACCCAGAGATGCCTTCTAAACTGACATTTTATCATGCATTCAGGGGGAAAGACTATTATTTTAAATTAAGTTTATGTGATACAAGAGCTAAAGAATGATTGAAAATAGTTTTAAAAACAGTTACATACTAATGTGCTTTCCATCGGACTATCTCAATAGACTCACCATCTCATATGCTTCTTCCGGGCATAACAGACAGAAGTGTTGATTTATTTATTTGTGTGTGTGTTTTGTTTTGTTTTGCTTTTTGGTTAATGTCAGAAACAGAAAAATTGCAGAATACCAATTACACTGGATGGTCTGTAACTTTTCTTTGTTAACAATGACAACATAAATACTGTGCCTGAGAAAAATCTGATACTGGAAGGATCCTTGAGGTTTTAATGCAGATTTGTATTCTCTGTTAAATTGTAGATTTTATGGGAGACGCACTGTATGATTTCTCCAAAGGACTGTGGAATATGTACCATATGTTTTCTCAGGCTGCTTATCTTTTAATTGGCTGAAGAATAAGCCCATATGGTAAACACAAGCAGGGCCTCTAGTTCATCTAAGAATGGAAGTATCGCCCAGAGATTAGAATTTTGGTTGCCAGTCCTGCTGGGCCAGTTTGAAAGAGCCTGGCTACTGCCTCTCACGTTGACCCTATAACCTCGGGATAAGGAGGGAGCCTGAAAACTCCCCGCCTTTCTCTGGCTATCCAACTTGGTCATACATGGAGGGGGGTAGTTCTGGGAATTCTCAGAAGAGCACACTTTATAGTCCTGTGATTTTTTTCCCCCCTCTCCCTTGGTTTTAATTATTATCTGTTTATTATGTTGGCTGACGAGTGACAGCCCATCAAAAATTGCCAGTGTGTTGATCAACTGACCATTAATATTTATACATGAATGTTTGTGCAAAACTGGTATTAGTTTGGGCACATGAAGAGAGCTGTAGTTTATCAAAACCGGGAAAGTTTGAAATGTGCCTACCATGGGCCAAGGAAACCAGATACTTCTGAGCCCTTCTTTCTGCCTCCTTTCAGGCCAGGCCATCTCTGGGTTCTGCAGAAAAGACCAGGATACCCTGCTGGCATTATGAAGCCGTTTGCGCTTCAAAACCCTCCACAGAATATTCAAACCACCCATCCTCGCTTTTGATCAATGGCTTCTCTATCTGATTCTCTTTAGAGACTTCTCCAGGCTTCAGCTCCAGGCTTTTATAAATTGTATTTGTCCGTTTGTTTTCTTTCCCATCTTAATTGTGAACAGAATTGGGAAATGTCTAAGTTAGCTCGTATCTGATAGGTATATTTTGATGAGGTGATGAATTTTTATTAGCACATTTGTTCTATAGGAGAATGTTCCTCATCTTTCATTGACTTTACATATATTTAAATGGTTTTATATTTATTATGGCTGCTGGGAAAAGGAAAAAGACTTAAAGGGATTCATCTAGAAGTTAAGAATATGAATAAATACAGTGCGTATGATCCCTAAAACACTAAAGTAGCTGTAAGTAATGAACACTGGTCCAAGAGGGGGAACCGTGAGCCTTCCAATTTAAAGAATATAAATTTGGGACTCTGCTCTGTGTCACTTAGGGTTTATTATTTTTAAAAAATAATCTGGTAACTTTTTTTTCTACAATTTTTAAAAGTAACACCTGTCATATTTAAAATATTCAAAAGGTAATTTTCTTTATTAATTACCTTAATTTTAGTGATTTTAAAAGATAACCTAAAGTCAAGCTATAGATTAAATTAAACTCATTTAAATTAGTGTATGCCCAATTTGTATAGATGACTACATAAGAAGAAAGTGTTATATTTACAAAGTTTTATAAGTATAGGCAAAAATCAGTTTATTTTCATAAAGGTTAAAATCCAGTGTCATATTTTGCATTCAACAGGGCAAATCTCAATGTAAGCACTACTGCTCACTTACATGAGCAGGTTTATGCCTTCTAAAAAACGTAATCCTTCTACTATACTTTATTAATTGATCACATTAGATATGAGGCCAAGCTAAATAACACTTTTTAGGGGGGACCATGCATTGAACTTGGGACCTTGTGTTTGTGAGGTAGGCAGCAGAACCACTGAGCTGCAACCTCAGCCCACTTTAATGACATTTTAATAGAGGATTTATAAACGCTTTAAAGAAGCTTAGTAAAGATAAGTAGAGGTATTAAGAAAGAATAGCCCATTTAAAGAGCGTTAGAGAAATCAGATGTTATATTCAGGGAGAAAAAATATAGGTTGATTTTAGATAGTTTAGAAGATAGTTATTTAGAAGTATTGAGAATTTAGAATACAATGGGTGAGTTGTTTGAGTTCACCCTAGTGAGCTTTTGACTCTCTTCTAATATAACTTTAGTACAACAGACAATAGAAGGCTAAAGATGTATTTCTCAGAATCTTTTTGATGAATTCTGTTCTACCAAGAAATTGGGATCTGGAGCTGGAAAGTGGGCCAATAGTGGTTATGTTGGGAAGATTTGATTGGTCAAATTCTTGTAGCTGTAGGTATTTGCTTCTTCTAAAGCAAGCACAGGTATAAGTTTCTGGATGTCTTATGAATGAAGCAGCAAGCTAAGAAGAATCTGGCAGTATTGTGGACACTTTGGGGAATTTTTCATGGATGCTTTACATCTAGCCTTGCAGTGACCAAACTCGATTTTTTTTTTTTTATTCTAGCAGAGATTCTATAAACTGTCGAAATCTCTTTTCTCTCTGCAAAAAATACCTTTTCTTCTAAAACCAGACATAGTAGATTACTTATCCTATAAAGTTTCTGCGTGATTAGCTTTTTAATCAAATTCTTTTGCTTAACAGCTAGTGAGTGGTTTTTACATGCAAGCATTGAGATTACCGCCTTGCTTAATCTTTGCGTCAATTCCAGGAGTCTCTTACTTTTGCAAAACCATCCCCATGATCACTGACATAAAGGAAGTCAACTCCAAGTCTGCTTTGATATGACCATTTATAAAAGGCTGAATAAAGGAAATAGGTTCAAATGTTGGTTACAGAGAGTTCATTTTGGCCACGGAGATAAATAATTTAACACAATGCAAATTATTTCTACGGAACAACCATGGAAGCCAGTTTAATCACTGAGTATTCTTAAAGTGATAAACTTTGGACCAAGGGATCATTTCTCATACATTTTATCATCTTGGTTCTTAATTTTGCACACGAGATTTCTAAATTTCTAAGTTTCTATTTGCTGTAACCTAGTGTCACCAACTAGATGTTATTACACTATAATTTTATGTGAGCATATTAGTTAAAATGTATGATTATTTAATAGATATAGAAGAGATTTTTATAGTCAGCTATTTACATTTTCTCAGAAACAGAACTACATGTTTCAAATTCTCCAATAATTCCTAGGTATCACCATATATTCACAAAGTATTCAAATTTTCTCAAATGTTGCACACTGTAAGATTTAAGTTTTTGTCAAATCAAGGTTCAGAGTGCATACTGCAATTGTTTGATATGTATTTTATGTTGCTTTTCATTTATAATTCTATTTCATCCATTATTCCTGCTTGCAGTTATTCGCACAAGAAATTGAGTGATTTGTCTTGAAGAATTTCCCAGCGTCTGGGTTTTGCTCAATATATCCACCTAGGTGTACGTCACATGTTCTTCCCCTTGTGTTTTCTCTGCACTAGTGGGATTTGGAGACTTGCCAAATTTAGACATCTTCCTTTCTCCTTTTCCCTTTCCTTTCTTTGCCTTGGAAAACAGACACTTTGTAGACAATAATGGGTACTTTTATCAGGAGGCACATGTGTGGTTGTTTCTCTTTTAATGGTGTTGACTGGCACTAAAAATGATTCTCCAGATCAGCTATTTCAGAGATGTTCTATGATGCCTCCATTTCTTATCTGAAAAGTTCTATTTGGCAAGTGTACTCTATTTTCTGCACTCACTGCCTCCTCCCTGAACTGCTTACTCGTGTTGTGCAAGTGTCATCCGAATCCATATCTATTCTGCACAGTAATATTCTTCTTGTGTCTATTACTTAATCTTAGTTCAGTAGGCAAATATATGTTAAATTCTCACTAGTGCTTCTTACTCTCATTCCTTATTGTCTGCTTTCTGGTTATTTTTGTTCTCTGAAATTTGTTTCATAGTAGAATTCATAGGGAGGGCTTCATGGAAAAATTATTCCCTAAATTCTCGTCTATTTGCAAAATGTTCAACATTTTTTATTTGAAGGCCACTTTGGATGTGTATAAAACCCTTTGCTTACATCCTGACTAGGATGTAAGGTTTGACCTGAGCACGGGTGAGACCACCGAGGCAGGCAACATTTAAGCAGCATAAGATGAGTTTATTGCCATCTGAGTGCAGATGGGCCAAGGGCAGAAAGGCTGTTGGCATAGGAGAGAGATCGAGCGCAGTTAAGTAGGAGAGTTAAGTAGGAGAGGGAGTGTCAGCTCGGAGGGTGGAAAATTTGGGGGCCTCAGGATGGGGTGAGGGTAACAGGGCAATGGCAGGTACAGCAAGGTACAGCATTGCCTTGTAGTTTTGTTGAGAATTGGTCCCCTTGCAGGTGTGAATGAGCGAGGTGGTAGCTGGCTTCCTGTCATTGCTTTTCTTGCAGGCAACGAGTCTGTTTTTTCTCTCCATGGGACAGGGTTCTCACTTAGGGAGCATGTCACTAAGGAGGGTGTCTCAAATATATTGGGAAGAGTCATTGTTTTCTATTCTAAAATATTTTTGTTCAAAAAGCAATCAGGTTTCCTTTTCCTTGCCAGTGACTTGGTCGTTTTGTCTAGAATGTCTGTCAAAGAACTCTTTTTTCCTCTTTAAAATCATTTTTATTAGAATATGTCTCAGTGTGGTCTCTTCAGGTTCATATTTGGTTTACCCTTTCATTATGTATGCTGCTCAGAGTTTTCATTTATTTCAGAAGTTTTCCAAATTATACATTTTAGTGTGGATTCTATGATACTACATTACCTATTCTTATTGGGGACACTTCCTTCATAAGTGTTGGATTTTGTTTGCCTTTATTTGTCTATCACTTTTTGTAAGTTGCTCTTTCTTTTGTTTTTACATTTTCATTTAATTTCCTCTTTCTTATACTTTACTCTTTATAAGGCATTATGTATCTATCTAAAGATTTTAACCATTATTCAGATTCATTTGTTCTTTTATTCTTCTTTGCTTTACTCATCTTTTCTGAAGCTTTTAACTTTGATTTCTAATTCTTTCTTATTTTCTTTTTTCCCGATATCCTTTTCTCTCTGTCATCATTTCATTTGACTATTTCTAATTCTGGCATTTTTCATAGTTCTGTGATTTTCAGTTTTTAGCTAGTTTTGAAACAGAAGTATTTTTTTGTCTTTTTTGGGGGAAGTTTTCTGGCATACTTCCATTATCTGCATGAATATCATTCTACTCATTATTCTTTTTCCTTACAAAACTTTGCCTGAGATCCATCAATAATACATCTTTCTTTCTCATTTTGATAAGAAGCATTTTCCTGTATTTAAAGAAAAAGAGGGTCATGTGACCTTTCCTGGGCGGATGGCTGTGAAGCTCTCCATAGTCCTATTCTGGAGTTTCTCTTCTGTCTGACTTTAGTGTCTCTACCCCACTTCTGTTGAGCTTGTCCTCCAGGCATTTTCCCTGAGATCGGGCATTTGTTTTGAAATGGTGTTTAGATTGGTCAATTTGGGGAATGTTTGATTTTAAGACTCGTCTCATGATCTCTCTATTTTGTGGTCCTTCGAACTCATGAATACAGCCTCTGTTGGCCCTTCCCAAGTGTGTCCACTTTCTTGTTTGTTTTATTTTGTTTTGTTGAGACAGGGTCCCTTTATGGAGTTCAGGCTGGCCTTGAACTCATGATGATCCTCCTGCCTCAGCCTCCTGAGTGCTGGGGTTACAGGCATGCACCAACCACCCCACCCAGCTTTCACTGTCTTCACACCGGCTCCCTGAGCTCTCAGCACCAGTAAAAGGCAGGGAAATGCCTACAGGAGTTCCCAATTTGTAGGTACCTGCCAGTTAGGAATCGTGTCCTGGGTCTCTCATCAGAATTGCTTTGTTTTTCCTCCATTTCTCTCTCAGAGTTGCTGACACCACGTGGACATGATGACAGGTCCAACTTTTGGGAGATTTCTGAAATACTCTTCCTTGGAATTTGGCTGTAGATGTTGGTCATGAAATTTTGTTTTATTGTTCTAGCTTCTCTGGCTATTTTTATTGGAGGTTTGGGAAGATAGCAAAACCCGATCAGTGAAGCCAGTGCTATCTTGATGGAATCTAGTAATCAGTTTATTATTCTTATCTCATCGCACTAATTGGATTTAAACTTTTTTCTTGAAGAGTTTAAAAAAATAGGGTAATTGGCAATCATTTTGCATATTTGGGGTATTGACTGCTAAGAGCCTATGAATTTAACCATATGCTTTTTTTGAGGTCTTTTGCTGTTGTCATGTACTATAATATAATTTAGTCACTTTAGAACAGCAATGGCTAAATAACTTCCCAAGAGAAAGTGTGCCTGTTCTAAATGTGTATATATGTAAGTACACACAAATTTACTATATGTAATATTTATGCATCATGTACAACGAAAAGTATATCAGAAATTGATTTGGTTTACAAATTTTTAACATTTGTGCTTTTTAATTTAAAAAAGAAGATGTAGATTTATTTTTGCTTATAAAAGGCTAAGGAATGTGCTCCCATTTTAATCATTTCTGCTTTTATCCTAAATGTTTTCTTCTCACCTAATAAAGAAGGGAAGGAATGTTTTGCCAAGCATAAGACCCATTTGGATCTGTGGTTTCTAAATGTCAAGCCTGAATCTAACACTCTAAAGTTTAACCTTGTTTGCTTTTGGCTAAAGTGGCTTCCTGTTTCTAAGAAAGGGGGAAAAATAATGTTCTAAAAGTCTATTAGAAAGATTACAAGTCTTCTCCAAAACCCAGTGCACACATGACAAACCACTTTCATGTATTAAATAAAAATGTAAATTAAATTTACCTGTAACATAAAATTGGCCTTATAAATTCAGAAAGGTAGCAGAAGACAGAGACAAAATGTCCTTGAGAAAAAGGCTGCTAGGTTTTGGGCAAACCCAAGCATTTGAAAAACATGGTTCCTGGAAATGAACCCAATATTTGTGTAGTTTTTGTGTTTCTCATTCTTATGATTTTGTTGTATTTATTTTCACAATCAACTTCAAATGACACCCCTGCTGGTTTAAAAAAAAAAAAACAGGGTGGCTGAAAAATTTGGTTAAACTTCTTAATACTTTTAATCCTTACTTGTTATAATTTGATTACTGAGAGAGATTTTCTCTGTGGGCCTCCTATTAAATCACTTTCAAGTTGAAACAAACCAGAAATCCTTTAAATAACAGAGCAAGTATTCACTTTAAGCTTCTCGGAATTTATACAGAAACTGTAGAATGTCTCTTCTAGAAGGTTGTAAATGTACCCAGAGGCTACTGTGACAAGCTTATTCTTTCAACCCAACCCTAAATAGATAAATAAATAAATGAACATGATGTTCTAGGTTATAAAGTAGAGGACACTGAGTTTCAACTGTTTATTTTCCATGTTCTTATGTATCTGTGTTTTCAGGGTTAAAGCACATTGACCTGCAGGATAGTATTTCACTCTATGTACTCATTAGCACAATTCTGCCAAGTGTAATATTATAAAGATATGGTCTAATACAATCTTTACATTATATATATTATATATGGAAAATTATTGTTTGCATGTTTTTCTCCTTTATTTCTGAGTGGTTTCAGAATATTATGTGTCTTTAAGAAGTAACTTTGAGGGGCCAGGGATTTAGCTCAGTGGTTCCGCTGCCTGCCTCTCAAGACCCACGTTCGATCCCCAGTATTGAAAAAAAAAAAGTAACTTTGAATATTTTTACCTACAGGGTAACCCCAAACTAGAAAATTTATAATAGCGAAGTCTATCCCTAGAGGAAAAAAGAGTGGAAAGGGCAATAATCACATGTAATTACTACTTTTTGAATGTAGAGATATTTTGGGAAACCTGAAGAATCCATGTTTCAGGAGCTCAGTTTCTGAGATTTAGGTTGAGAAAACTTAGACTAATGCCTAGGGATTTGCATTTTAAACATGCAGTGCTGCCCGTTTTCTTCAAACCAGTTTGATAAGTAACTTTGTTAGATTTTAGATACTAGGTTAAGAGTCTGAAAACAGTTTGAGAATTTTAAGGCAAGGAAAGAGATGCGTTTTTGAAAAAAGGAAAATTAGCAATTGTGCTTCAAATAGTGGCAGAGAAAACATTGGGACAAATAAGAGCAAAAATTATGAATATGGTAGTAGGCTTGATGATTGGTTAAATAGAGAACAAAGTATTTTTCAACTTTATAAAGCTCTATTTTCACGGGAACACAGAAGGTTGTGCAGACGTCGGTAGCTACGTGGACAGGAAGTTGTAGACGGTCACGCCCTCGTCTCAGTTCTTCCGGGTAAGATGTGAGGAGAGTCATTTCTCCCTCGCGCCGGGTCCCTGACCTGAACTACTTTGTACATTGTGTCCTGACCGAGTCCTGACTTCCGGGGCTGCTGCTCCACGGCTCATTCTCTACTCGGCCCTCAGAACTGGTCTTGACCTTTGGCTTGCCCTCACTAGCCACAGCTGAGACAGCCCTGGCCGCCTTACTGCCCAGTGCCTTTGTCCGACCTGGCTTCCTCTCCTCCCATTACTGAACGAGGTCCTGCCTAGAAGGGCCAGCTTCTCAGAACCGGAGTCAAATCTGGCCCTGCTCCTGTCTGTTCACAGCCTCTGCTGCCCCCACACACTGTTCCGCTTCTTGTGTTGTCTTCCGGGCACTGACTGAGGTGTAGCTTGCCTTTGGGGAGGGAGATATGTGCCATCCGCTGCCCGTTCTAAGGTCAGTCACCGGTAGCCAGAGACACATCTGTTGGCTCCACGGTTCCCAAATTGTGTCCACTGTAATTATCAGAAGAGTATGTTAAAATCAAGATTGCACAGGCACCCGTAGTTCTGTAGAGCAACACAGAACAGTATTACGGGCACCATCGGATTACCTGGGGCCTCCTTAGGAATGTGAATTCCTGGGTTCTGCCTCCGCTCTAGGGATCAGGCTGTCCCCCCGGGGAGCCCAGCAATCTGTTGTCCCAAGAGTAGTTCTCACTCTGGTGGGGTCCTCAGGCAGACTTACTGATTCTGGCTAATGCGACTGTTGGCTGTTGGTATGGAAACATTGCAGGTCTCAGACTTGTGGAGGCAGAACTGTATTCTAATGAAATGTCCAGCTTTTGGAACGGCTGGTCTGATAATCGTTTTTAACAGGTTGCCTCAACTACTTGTAGGTGTAACAGAGTTGAACACCTACACTGACACATGCCCTACGCTCCAGTGAGGACCGCTCATTCTCCGCTTGGTGTCGCTCGAAGCATCTTCTGTTTACAGGTACTTCTCCCATTGCTCTATGGTGAACAGTGCTGGCTCTGTGTAATGTCTGTTTTCCAGAGCTAATTTGAAGGCCTGACTACTTAATACCTATAAAACTTGTTGAGATCCTCTTCTAAGTCCCAGGGTCAAGGAAGCACCCATATATTTGAGGCTTTGCTATCAGCGGTAGTATAATAGATTTCATCATGACTTTCATATAACTTCCTCAAAGGGATGACTCCACTCTCAAATTAGGTCTTAAGACAAAAGAAATAAATCCAAAAATATAGAAATAAAGCAATTCTAAAGCTTGATCCTCCAGTATCTCCCCAAAATAGGATACGGACCAACAAAATGTCTGTATATTCTTTTGTTATTCATTTGAACTGAATATTTGAACTGAATATTCAAACTAACAGGAAGCTCTGCTCAGTTTGCAGTATTTTATCTGTCACCCTCACCATTCTCAAGCATGAGCTATAACGTCTGAATAATGAATTGAACTCATTGTTATGGTTTAGATCTAGAATGTCTTTCCAGAGCCGCATGTGCTCAGAAGGGGGCTTTTAGAAAGTGACTGGCTCACGGGGGTCTGTACTGTCTTGGATTCATGCACCAGTGAATCCAGGGCTTGAGCAGGCTGTTGGAAGGAGGGGCCTGGTAGGGAGTGCTGGGTCACAAGAGATGTGAGCGGAAGGCTCTCTCCCCGACTCCTCCCTTTGCCCTGTGCCTCCTGGCCACCAGGACACGAGCAGCTGTCTTTGGTCCAGGCTGTCCACCATGCAGTGTCTGCCTTGTAGCCAGCTGCCCACGGACTGAAAAGAGAGAGCCAAATAAACCCCTCCTCCTTTAAGTTGTGGGTGTCCAGTATCCTGTCTCAGTGACAAGAAAGTGACTAACACACTAATGCACTAATGAACTGCTATCCTTAGAGCTATAAACTTATAATTTTTACTTCGCAATATGTATAACAAAGCAAACTTACTTTGACCTCATTTAAAGATTGGACAGCTTCAAGTTTTCTATTGGGCATGATCGAAATGAGTAGCCATATTTATTTTATTAGAGATGTTATTAAATTTTAACCTTTATTATACAAACTACCTTGTTGTGTATTTGCCAGTGTATATGTCTATTTGCCACTACTTACTTAGCATGCAGAAAACAAAGACCTGGTCTTATTTATATTTGAAATCCCCACAGCATTTACTGGTGCTTTGCAAAATCTTAATAAATATTTATAGAAAATGGAATGACCCTATAACTCCTTCCTAAAACTTCCACAGGATGAAATTTTTTCATTCTATGTCTCTTTAGTGAAATGTTATCCCAATGGCCAGCCAGCTGGTAGGATAACACCTTGACTGATATGGTATGGGAAGGACCCTGCAGACTTATCTGTTCTCTCTGTGCTTGCAGAAGAGACTGTGGATTAGGTGACGATAGTAAATAGCTTCACGAAGAAAATAGCTGAAGTTGACCTTATTCCTAGCACAGACAGAACCTTCTCAACTGTTAAAAATAATGATCTAAAACCCTCATAACCACTTCCTGTCCATCAAGCCTTATGAAAAACTTTCTCACTAATATATTTAAAGAGACAGAAATACTGAAAGAAACTATGCCTACTAAGTTATGGGAAAAGGACAAAGTAAAAGAAAATGACCTAAGTTGATTAATAGGAAATTGCTGCTTGTGTAGGTGAAAAAGGATTGAATATTAACAATTTCCTATGGTTTAACTCAAGGGCTGTTTTGCAATTCCCAAGCATATTCTTTCCACTTGAAATCATAGTACCCAGTGGTGCCTTTCAAGTAACTGAGTCTTTCAAGTAAAAGTCTTTCAAGACTTCAAAGGATATGGCAATTTTTGTCAACTCCAACAACTGAGTTCAGGAGATTCATGAGTTTTGTAAACTAAGGTTCTAAGGACATTTATGGTTATAAGCTCTGTGGATTTTGTTTTAAAATTGGAAGTCTGCATTTAGCTCTTTTCTAATAAAAAGGCTGCTGATAAGCCAGATGGAAGCTGGAATGTTTTGCTGGCTTGATGGCTATGAACTGGACAGGGTGGAGGGATGCACAGAGAACGGCATAGCGTAGCTCTCAGTGTGTCTGGGAGGTGTTTCCAGGGACGCTGGTGTTCAGGCCAGCCAGGTGGGGAAGGCCTTCCTGACTGTGGGTGGCACTGTTCCAGGTAGGGGACCTGGATTGGCGGACAGCCTGCTGTCACCTGCACTGGGCTCTTTGTGGATGCATTTTTCTCTCCTATCTCCCTTGATCATGAGACTCCAGGTTCTTTAGCCTTTGGATGAATGCCCGCTTTCCTTGGGAGCTTTCAGAGCTGCATTACTGGCCTTTCTCTCAGTTTGAACCTTCCAACTTCTTGAATCAAGAAGCTGCCAATTTATCAGAGTCATGGTGAGACCATTTAGCCTCTGAGTGTATGAGGCAAAAAATAAATATCTAAATATCCTCTTATAGTCATATACATTTGATTGGTCCCACTTCTCTGGAGAACCCTAGTACAACTGCATTTTCTCATTTGTACTTGGTAAGCAGAACAGATCAAGTCATGTTTGCTAAAATGTGAATTGGTAGGACAGACTTACTGCATTGGAATATTGGGGCAAAGCCCCTGAAGTCAGAATTTTTACTAAGTGTTCAAGATGAATCCTGCCCACTAAAGCTGTTGACAGAGAATTACAGTCCAGCCCCTTTCCATGGGGAAATCAAGTCTGCAGTCAAATGCTCCACCATTCAGCTATACCCCCAGAAAGTCAAGTCTGAAGATGTTGAGGACCCCTGAAGTAGGAGAGCAAGTAAATAGTAGAGTTGGTTCTGTCACCCCAGTCTTTTGATTTGTGGTTCCACTTTTCCTTCTACCACACAAATGAGGCAGAAAATAAAGCACTTTTTTCCCCTCACTGCTTTCTCTAGTATTCTATTTTTCTCTTACCATTGTATGTGTTACAATCTAAATGAAAATGGCAAGTAACTCATGGAAAGTTGTGTTCATGGAATGTTTTTTTCTTGTAGTGTCATGAATTTTCCAACTTTTCTTCAGGTTCATTTATTAGATTTGTGGAATACTTCATGTTAATATGCATAACCCATTTTCTAGCATTAAGTTACCAACTATATCTCTGCCCTCAACACTCATTCCTTTTGGGAAGTTTTAAAGATATGCACAATATAACAATTTAACCCAGAAATTTTCAAGGATGAGTCCTAGCTTTTAGAGAATGAAAGTTTCTATTGTTTGAGCTAATTCAGAAAAATGGATGGAGATATTAAAAAACACTATGAAATTGCAATAACTCTATGTCTCAATATGATGACATGCATAAGAAGAAAATTATAGAGCCAATTATATTTGTAACATAGATACAAAATTTCTAAGCTTTTATTCTTTTGGTACCTGGAATCAAATTCAGGTCCTTGCCCTTGCAAAGCAGGTGGCAGAACCACTGAGCTAAATCCCAAGCCCAGTACAAAATTTCTTAGTGACACATAATGATATTATTTTAGCAAATATCAAAAGAATAATTTACCAAATTTAAATGAGATGTATCCTAGGAGCATAATCAAAGTTAAATATTAGAACTCTTTGTACATTATTTTTAATATTAGAAATTAATGAGAATCTTGTTTTTGGCAAGTTAGAATAATCACACCCAACCCTGTCTCTCCTATTGAATGTCACTATGATTCTTGTGCAGCATGCATGCAAATACTATTTGAGTACTCAGAATGTGTCAGGATGATTCTGGAAGACTAGAACCTAATATACCACCAAGTAGGCAGCAAAGTTACTATATTATTCTCACTGGCATTCTCTATGCTGAAGTTTGTAAACCGGATGTAGGTACCCGCATGTAGTCAGAACAATCTCTTGGAAAAACCCTCTTGTTCTGGCTCAAGGAAAAGAAAATAAAACTTCTAAATTTCAGAGACAGAGTATAGAGTGCCTGGATCATTTTTCCTCCATTTCTTGTACACCAGCCACCAAGCAAACCTGTAGTCACGGAGAAGGAAGCTTCAGAGGAAACCTGCTGGGGACAAAATTCTCCCTTCCTCATGACTGGTGGTATACCAGAAGATGGTATAGACCCGAACTTCTGCTCCTCTCCTCATACCATACTCTTGTCACTTGACTCTAGGTAGAGATGCAGTCAAAGAAGTGTGTGAAGAGAGGGGTAAATAAAATACCAACTTCTTGGCCAGAAGTGTGAAAGGGCAAGCCCTAGAAAATGGGTAAGTACTTGGGAAATGTGGAGAGGGAGGTGCTTAGGAAAGTAGTTCCATAAATTCGCTGTTAATACCTGGCCTCACTGTTGAGATATATGTGTGAAGATCTGATCCTAAACACTACGAAAAGTGACTTAAAGAGGTGAACTAATCAGTAGATCACTGCTCAAGTCATAGACTGATCCCAGCTGACACACAGGTGGGTCAGACACTTACAGTTCTGAAAGGCTTTGAAAACCAGACTGACATTTGGATCATAGTCTACAGAAGATGGGTTAGAATTTGCAGCCTGAACTTGACCAAGCTGACTACTTATTAATATAATGCTAACATTTCTCAATAAAATTAAAATAGAACCTCCTATCTCATGACATAATACTCAAAGCAGGAATTCAAAATAACGTGGTATCTGTGTTTTGTGCAGCTGTAACAGAGAAGAATTATTGGGTTAATTAAATGAACAGAAATTTATTGGCTCATGATTCTGGAGACTGGAAAGTATGCAGTTAATGGGCTGGCATCTGGTGACAGCATTTAGGTAGGTTATTCAGTGGAGGAGGAACAAAGAGAAGGTGAGAGAGCAAGATAGAGCTGAAATAATCCTTTTATAAAGAACCCACTGCTGCCGTAACAAGTCCATTGTGTCAATGGCAGTAAAAATTCATCCATGAAGCAGCCCTCATGGCCTAATCCTCTCCTAATGGTGCCACCTCTCCGTACTGTTAAAATGGTGATCAAATTTTCAACACATGATTTTTGGGAGACACATGCAAGCCATAGCACTCAGCACATGAAAAACTAAGACTGTTTTAACATGCATGGGAAAGACAGTCAACAGATGCCAAAATTGAGATGACGCAGGTCTTGGAATCATATAACAAAGACTTAGAGATGCTGCAGCAAGCATTGAAAACATTTGCAGTGAGTGGAAAAAAGACAAAGTTTTAGCAGAGCATTAGAGGATATGTATGTAGAAGTAACAACTGGACATTTGAGAATGCAAAAAAAGATGAACAATAACAACACTAACAAAACAGACGAAGACTTCACTGAATTGGCTTGAGAGCACATAGGAGATGGAAGTCAATGAACCTAAAGAGGGATCGATACAAACTGTCCTATTAGAATAACAGAATAAAGAGCCTCAAGAAAATTAAATAGCCCCCAGGAACTTGTGGGACAACGATAAAATATCTAAAATGCATGCCATCAGAGTACAGTACTGAAACAATTGGAGAAAAATGACTAAAAAATTCTGAAGTTTAGCAAATGACATAAAGCTACAGATTCAAGTTCCTTGAAACACCAGCATGACAACCCAAAGAAGTCCATGCCCAGATACATGAAAACGGAACCAACGAAAACTAAATTCCAAAAAACACCAACTGAAATTATCCAGACAAAAATGACCCAGTCTTTATACAGAAGCAATGACTGACTATCTGTGGATTTCTTATCGAAAAGTCAGAAGCTGGAAGGAAGTGGGATGGCATTTTATCAGACCGAAAAGAAAATATGTGTTGGCTCCGAATTGTGTACTCCACAAAAACTTCCTTCAGCAAGGATGGTAAAATAAAGCCATCTCGGATGGAGAGAAAGGAAGAGAAGAGCATCCAGCTGACCTGCTTTAAAAGGGCTGGGAACGCAAATTCTTCTCACTGAAGGCAGATGATATAGAGAGGAAATTGGAACCATAGGGACGAGGACGAGCAACAGACGCGGTAAATGTCTGGATGAACCACATAGACCATTCTTTTCTTTTGAAGTCTTTAAAATATATTTGATAGTTGGAAGTAAAACTTATAAGATTGTCTGATGGGAATTTCACTATGTGGATACAATGTATAAGACAGCTAAGTATAAACAAGGAGGTTAAGAGGACTTCTAGAGGGGCTTGGTTCCTACATTTAACTTGAAGTAGTAAAATAAAGCATGAAAAGTAAAGCACGTCTGCTACGAACTCTAGCCAACTATTAAATCACTGTACAGAGGTACTCAAGGTTACAATATATAATGTAAAATGAAAAACTGAAAAACACTCAAATAACCCAAATAAAAGTTGTAAAAGCATGAAAGACAAAGAAAACACATAGGAAAATGCTACACCCAAACACATCAACGATTACATTGAATATAGTTTATCTAGGTATGTTATTTGAAAATGACTCAACATAAATTAAAAATAAAAACAAGACGCAACAAAATCTAGAAGAAAACAAAAGAAAATCCAACTTTTTACTGTCTATAAGAAATTTGCTTAAAAATGGCATAAGTAGTTTAGAAGTAAAATAGCTACAGATGTACGCCATTTGTTTTAATTATCTATTTATATGTATAACAAATTACCCAAAAGGTAGGACTTTAACCAGTGAAGATGTATTAACATTCAGTAGGTCAGCCGTCTAGACATGGGTAAGACTTGTACTTAAAAAACGATATTCAGAAAGTGTTGCTGTGTGGTATGACAGGCTGATGTTTGAGAGCCACTGATTTAGACTTCAAATAACAACCTTCATTCTGGGGAAAGGGAGTTGGTAGTCGAAGTCATGCAGTACACTGGGAAATACGACCGGGCAGCTACAGGTACTGCTAAACATCTACTGACCAAGGTGGCTAATACCGCTCTGCCTCTCCGAGCTAGAGAAATGCTTCTTTTTCCCTGAATGTACATAATTTATATAAAATTAATTCATTCATGTTTAACATTAATTAGGCATCCAACATAGGCCCGGCAGTGATTGAGGGCACTGAGGAATCAGCACTGAGTAAAACAGGCAATGATTCTGAATAAAGGCAAAAGAAAATTCAACAAAGAAATCATGGGATGCAAAAGTTGACGATTAAGATGTGGAAATGGAGTCAGTGCCAGGAAGAATGAGGTGGATGCATTTTTTTTTCATTTATGTATTTTTATCAATGCATGAAATTGTACATAACTGGGATATACTTTGATTCATATATACAACGTGTAATGGAAAGAAACAATGTATAATGGAGACGTCTCTGCCATTTCTTCAGGGGTAAATACATTCAAAACCCTTTCTTGTGGAACAGCACACAGTACTTCCCACTCCTGTCTAGTGATCACTTAGTACCCATTGACCAACCTTTTCCCACCTCGCTTCCCAGCCTCTAGAAGCCACTGTGTATTTTCAGTTTTGTTGAGACTAACTTTTTTAGATTTCTCACTTGTGAGATTGTGTTGTGTTTGTCTTTCTCTGCCTGGCTAATTTCACTTAAAATAGTGACATGTCCTTCCACCCACGTTGCTGCAAATGACAGGATATCAACTTTTTATGGTTAAACAGTATTCCATCATGTATATTTTCCACATAATTTTTTATGTAGTCACTCTTCTGATTCATGTTTAAATTGCTTTTACTTCTTGGCTATTGTATC
Source organism: Fukomys damarensis (assembly GCF_012274545.1). Classification (NCBI taxonomy): domain Eukaryota; kingdom Metazoa; phylum Chordata; class Mammalia; order Rodentia; family Bathyergidae; genus Fukomys; species Fukomys damarensis. The sequence continues at coordinate 7,412,568 of NW_022900926.1, forward strand.
ATGCAGCAATAAATGTAGGAGTGCAAATATCTCATCCACATATTGAGCTCATTTGCTTTGGCTGTGTAGCCAATAATAGGACTGCTGTGTCAGGTGGTAGTTCTATTTCCAGTTTTGGAGGAACCTCGTTATGTGTCCCGTATCAGTACACGTAAGGCTGTACTGATTGACCCTCCTAGCCGAAGTGTGCTAGGGTTCCTGTTTCTCTACATTCTCAGGACATTTGCTGTCTTTTGCCTTTTGATAGTAGCCATTTTAGTTGGGGGGATGTGATTCCACACTGTGGTTTGGATCTGCATTTCTCTGATGGTTACACATATTGTGTGTTTTTATCTATTATCTGTTATTATCTATTATTGGTTATATGTACGTCTTCTTTTGGGAAATGATACATTTAGGTTTATTGACCATTTTTAGTTGGATTATTTGTTGTTTTGCGATTGAGTTGAGTCTCTTATATTTTGGACCTTAACTCCTTGTCAGATAGATAATTTGCAAATAATTTCTCTCCTTGTGTAAGTTGTCCCTTTACCTTGTTGATCATTTCTTTTGTTTTGTCAAAGCTTTTAGATTGATGTAATTCTATTTGTGTCTTTGCTCTTGTTTCCTGTGTTTCAGAGGTCTTATCTGAAGAATCCTTGTCCACTTCAACATCTTGAAACTTGCATCTGTTTTCTTCTAGTAGTTTCATGATTTCAGGTCTTATGCTTAATTTTCTAATCCAGTTTGAGTTACTATTTGAAAACAGCAGTCAGGAAAGGACTCAATGAAATAGTAACTTTTGAAGAAAAACCTGAAGGAAGCATTGCCTGGTTAATGATAGTGTAAACTGTTTAATCCGCTAAAAGGAAGTCCCCACATGGGGTCCCAATATGCTGTCATTCCTGGGCATGCCACATTTGGAGCACCTATCCCGTGGGGAAGTTCATTATGTTGGATTCTTCCTTATCGATGAGGCAGGCACGTGTCATCCCTGGATGAGAGATATGTTCTGGGTATGGACTTGCTTTCCCTTCCAGAAGTCAGTGCTCCTTTCCCACAATCCTCTTTTCAGTAACAGCATTGGTGTGCTCAGAGGGCCTTTGTCACCTGTCATGGTGATCACTACATCACTGTATTTTTCAGATAATACAGTTTACACCAAGAACCACCGTGATGGGATCCTGCCCATGGGATGGACTGGTTTTAACACCTATGCCAGCATGTGGTACTGTTGGCCAAAGAGGAAAGGGCACAACCCTCTGAAGCGTTCTTCCTTACAATGTGTGGTGCACATTCTGGCTTCCAGACCACGCTGTGGTACAATCTGCTTCACAGCAGAACGGAGAGTCTGAGAATGAAGGAATGACTTTACCACCCAGTAATCTTAATTTGATGCACTGGGCTCTCTCATCATCACTGTCATCTTTCTAACTCTTTCCTTCATCAGTCTTTTTCTCAACTGGGAATGCCAGTCTACTCTCCAACCCACACAAAATCATTGTCTGTCTTCTCTTCCCTTTAAATGAGTTTATGCTTTGTCTGGTCAGTGATTACATTTCCTTGTGTATATCATTGATCTTCTTGTCCTGTTTTTATTGTATTCTGACAAACTCACAATTTTATTTAAATTTGCCTCTTCACTCATTTTCTATCTGTACCTGTACAGATTGATATGAATGGATAAAATTATGTAACAACCCCAGTGGTCTCTCTCAAAAGTCATGGTCATGATCAAAAAAGATTTCCTATTATCTCTTTTTCTTAAACCACAATGTCTCCTCATCTATTCTAATTCATCTCCCTGATCCACTGAGAATTTCAAAACACTCAAAAGAGAATTTCTTTCCTCTTACCACCACAACTGCAGTTTACCAGATTCTATTCTTGTTCTGTGTACCAGCCTGTTCCCATCGATGAGCTAGCTCTTCATGCCCTTAATTTCTTTAAGAGCAGTCTCCCCAGTGGTGCACTGGATCCAGGTCCCTGAAGCAATGAACTTGCAAGGAGACAGTGAGTGTTCTGGTAGAAGCAATTTAATAAGTATAGTATCTGTGTATAATGAAAATTTCTTTAACTTTGTTGCTTGAATCTTGAGGAAAACAAGGTCTGATTAGATAAAGCAACAGTCATTAGTTTCAAACAGTAAAGAAAAGAGCTACATGCAGTAGTCTACTTTTTGAAAAGTTTTAACTCACATATACTGATGTCTCAAGGAACTGGAATAATAATCCTGTATAATGGACATTATGGAACTCACTGAAATTTGTATTTGGAAATGTAAATTTTCTGGAATAGGCAGGAGGTGGTGAATGAGCTAGTTTGCTCATCTGTGGGAAACCTACCTAGATTTCTTCGTAGACAGGTGAAGGCCTTTTATCTAGGATATTTTCCCTAGTTAATTTGGTACACAGTGATCTCCATTATAGCCAATTTTCTGTAATATTTGATATTTTTTCCATAACTTTTGTCACTTATTCCCAAGCCATCTTTCAATGCTATTTATTTCTTTCATTCCCAAACTCTGATATTTATTCTAATTTCCACTGATCCAATTACAACATACTTCTTAGCATTTCTCTAAACTACAATTCTCTGCTCAGATTTTCAGTCATTAATGACACAACTTTGCTCTTGAGTCTACAACTTAGACAACTAGTAGCGGTATAAAATGAAATGACAAAGAAAGAATGAACCTCAGAATGATAAAAAAGGAGGGGCTGAAAATTAGGCAATAATTTGTGGATGCAAATAAGATTTATTTTAAAAGAACACCTACAAAATAAAAATTAGAAAATATCCGTCACAGTTAAAGTGTTTAAGGAAGGGATGAGTCATTATTTACCTTAGAAGTCAATCTGTAAACACAAACTTCACATAGTAATGTGTGAACAGAATCAAGATTAAAAATTATAAAATAATGAAAATTATTTTTAAGGTACATAATTGAACAAGATAATGTGGTATGTAAAACACATCTTGTGTGTGCTAGAGATATCGAAAATATTGTGATCTCGAGAGCAAGCCAGTGAGCTAGCTATCCTGTAAAGCACTTTTGACTAATGTGAAAGTCATAGTATTAGGCGTAATTCCTCAATGGACCGCTACATGGCTTCCATTTCTCTCTAACTTTATACTCTTCACCAACTCCCTTGAAATTCTGAGACCTTAGGATGGTTACCTCTTCAGAATAAAACGTTCTGTTATAAATATTAACAACTCAGATGCCTCAAAATGAAGTCCAGCCAAAGTGTCTTTTCTTCCAACCACTTTTTTTTTTTAAACAAAAGCTTTATTCTTTGGTGGTTGAATTTTAATTATTTGTTTTTGAACAAATAAGTCCCATTCTTGGGAGTAATTTTTGTGTTTTCAATAAACAAAGATGTGGGATTGCTGTTCACATTCAAACTGGGGGAGAATATATCCAAGTGATGACAATCCTGAGTTTAAAGCTTAGACCAAATTTTCGGTAACTTAGTTCATTATTTATATTTATCACGAACGTCTCCAAACTTGCAACCACATGTGTTAATGTGGAAACAATTTGGACTGGGGGTGGGGGTTTGTTTTAAATTTACTTAGGGAATCCTGAATTACACTGGAGACCTTTAATTGAGGAGTCTTCCCTCGAGTACCAGTGTCACCAGTAACCACTATGTCCTCAGAAACTTTTTAATATTTGAGTTAATGTTTAGAGAATTTTTTTTCAGCTTTAATTGAGTTTATTGGTACATTCTAGGGATACAGTACAGTTACATTCATTGTTGGGATCTTGTACCTCTACATGACAAGTCTTGATTCTCATTTTTTCCCCTTACCTCTGCCCTCCCTTCACCCCCTCCTCCCCAATGTTTAGAGAATTTAACCTGAAAAATCATGGGATTTTGCCTTGGCTGCCGACATTTGCATAATTGCTTTCCTGCATAATATAAGCACCTTAGATAAGGGAGCTCTTCACCCTATCTCCCCAGCCTAAAGTATCAGTCCTCTGCTTAGACATCTTAGCACCTCAGCTCATGTACTGCAGCGTCTGTGAAAGATCCAAGCTTCACCCTTTGGTAAAGTTATTATAGTTTGTTTCTATCTTTGTTTTCTTATTAGAGTTAAAGAAAAATCAACCAGTTGGATTGCAGTCAAAGTACTAAAACCAGATTTTATTCAGAAACCACTGTAATGTGGGAAGAGATGTGGGTATAGAACTGGGCTCAGTTCCTAGTACAACATGGGTCAGTGGGACTTAACCAAGGCACAGGGTGTGCGTGTTTCCTGGGTAGGGCACTGGATGGAGACTTCCTAAGAGGAAACACCAGAGGTAAGGACAGAGTCTGGATTCTTGCTGAGGGCAGGCTGGGATGAAAGGGGGGTGGTACAGAATGTGGAATGTGATCACTTACTGAGGGGGGCAAAGTAACACCAGGGCTGAGGATTGTGTCTAAAGCTACAGATAGGCTCTGTAGGATCCACATGGACAGTGACAAGGTGAGGTCTACAGGGCTTAGAGGAGCCTAACCAAAATCTAGAGAAGGAATCCTGAATTACATTAGGTGAGGAGAATCTGTCACTGAACGGGATTTTAAAGGCTCAGAGAGTATCCACTTTCCCAGTTCCTAACATAATGTATGGCACGTGGAAAGTATGGAATGAATGTTTTTGAAGGGATACACCAGGGAGATAGTGTTGGCAATTATTTCATGTGAAGTATGTTCTTTCAAAGAAAGAATTCTGGCTTTGGAGTCAAACAGAATGGGGTTGAGCCGAATATAAGTTGTGTGACCATTTGCAATTTGTGTAGTTTCAGAGGATTAGTTTTCTGATCTTTAAAATTTAGGTAGCATTTAGCTAAAATTTTTGTTATGAGAATTAAGCATATATAATACTTTCAGGTGGCTGTATTTTTACTACTTTACTAACAGATCTCATTTATCAAACTTTCTTCTTATATTTATTAGCACAAAATTGCAATACATATGGACTGCTTTCATTGTGTGTATTTGGTACCTGTACCGGACACAGCTTAATTCCTTTTTACACCCACTTTACACCTTCCCTCCACCTCCTGGGACTATAAATTTTGTAAATGCTAACTGAGTAGTAAAATTTTTCTTACTAAATATTAGGCATTTACTTTTCTGCCCTCCTAGGAGAATATTTCTTTTCATTCTTTCTTTTTGTTTGGAGAATTTTTCTTTAAAGGAGAGAGTTGGGAAGTTGCAAAACTTGATAAGGGATGGATTGGAATATATATTGATATGTCAGTAGGGAAACGTGGTCTTGAGCAGGAAGGATACCTTTCTTTTGAAGTTTATTGTGGTATAGGTTTAAACATGAAGTTTTGATGTGGTAGTTATTATAGTCAAGGAAATTAATATATCTTTCAATTCATGAGGAGGAACATCTTTGCACTGTTCCTGTCAAACCATTTTACATATATAAACCATAACCGAGTTACAATCCAAGTGTTTTTAGCTTGTCTGAAGGATTTTTTAAATCTGGTTTAGTCTTTAAAATATTTTAAGACATCATGTAATGTTCTTATAATGTGTGTTGAAAGCGTCTCTTCTTCCTCTTCCTCTGGTCTTTTCTCTCTGAAGTGTGCATTCTCTCACTTTCTTTTTTATCTTTATTAAGTTTATTGGTCCATTTTAGGTATACAGTGCAGTTGCATTCATCATTGGGATCTTGTACCTTTACAACACTGAACTTGGCTCTTGTTTTTCCCTATTCCCCAGCCCTTCCTTCACCGCCTATGCCGTTCCCTATTTACAAAGGCTTTGTTTCCATCTTCCTCTACTCTTTTATACTTTTTCTTCCTATTACACAATACCAATTACACGTTTTGATCCTTATTTACACTTTTAATTTTGCTTCTCTAGTTCTAGTCCTTCAACTTAAGACAGCTGACATATTCCTTTGAGCATGACCACACATAACATAAAACTGTGTCCAACTTGAGACTGATGCTATGCTCTACTCCATCAAAAACAGCTCTTTAAAAGAAGCAATAGGGCCAGGGATTTAGCTGAGTGGTGCCTCCACCTGCCTCCCAAGTTTGATCCCTGGTACAAAAACAAAACAAAACAACAGTGATTAGCCTTCTATTATAATATATGCAAGTTTGGTAGCTTTACCTATAACTGATATAATGAGCTCAGCTATATGGTAGTTTAGAGAAGAGAATTATTTATAAAATCAACTCTTGAAGTAACAGTCTGGTATATATTTAAGAAGAGGGTATGAGAAGTGATGGTATGATATCTACTTTTCAGTAGATGATAAAAATTAATTTATTGTTTCATAAATTTGGGTAACAGTTTATCTACAGCATGCTATTTTAGAGTAAGACATGAAATTTAGTTAACAAGAGGACAGCTTCATGAGAAGAAGTTAAGAAATAGCATATAGTAGAAAGAAATTAGTATAAATCTGGGCTCAGCCTTGACTGTGGATCTGTTCCCAACACACTGTGTGCCTTGATACAGATACATTCCACTCTCATGGGAAATTACATGATTTTTGTGTCTCCTCTTGTACCGACACAATTTTACTTGGGGTCCACCTACAAGGAGACCATAGCCCTGGGTGTAAGTAGGGTAGATTGGGAGGCCTAGAAACTGGTAGGCTAGCTCTGAAGAGAGACCTAAATATAAGCATTTTCTCACTGATAGAAAATGCCATCATTTAGAATTACAGCTTAGGAAACAGGAATGACAGGCTCTGTCGTTAAAAGAGTGCAGAATGTTAGCATCTATTTTAAGAAAATGAAGAGGCAGCTGAATCCAAATTAAGTAGGACAAGGGAAATAATATCCATTAAAGTTGAAATCAGCGAAAGAGAAAGCATAAAAACAATGGAGATAATCAAGGAAACCAATTCTTTTTTTCTAATGAGATAAAAAAAATTGGTAAAGCCAACTGATCAGGAGAAAAAGAAGACATGAATTATCAACATTAAGAAGAAGAAATATGATATTATATGACTTCAGCTATTAATAAGATAAATACTTGGACAAATTTATTCCAATAAAGTAGCAAATTAGAAAAAAAAAGGGATCATGCACTAGGGGTAAGAGGAATTTTTGCCTGGAATGCAAGGAATTTTCAGGATATGAAAAGTCAATTAATGTGACACAACACATTAACGGTAGGAGGTAAAAACACACAATTATCTCAATATATGTAAAAAGGCACTTGACAAAATTGAATACCTCTTTGCAATGAGAGCACTGAAGGTGGGGATAGAAGGAATTTGCTTTGACATAATGCAGACCATAAACACACGGCAGTGAAAAATGAGTTTTTCCTTGGAAGAGTGCGAACAAAGCAAGGATGCCTGTTCTCACCAATTCTATTGAACATAGTTTTGCAATTCCTGGCCAGAACAATTAGGCTCTTTTTTACTCTACTGAGAATCTAGAAAAATACAATTTTCCACATGAAAATCTTGCGAGTTTAAAAGCTTAGAAAACTGGGAGAGGACTGGAGTCAATTATTAGATCCCACACTGTGACCGGCTTTCATATTCCCAACCAAGGGCTCAGCGATTTGCTTATAGGGTTAGAGTATCTTAAGAGCAGGCAGTTCTCAAAAGAGTTATTACAGCCAAGAGAAAAAATTTTCAACTTTTAATACAATGAGAATCATCTCTGCAAGGTTCTACTTGTCTTTAAAGCTACGGTCATTCTTAAATTGCCTAGGCCACTTTATTACCCTTGGAAGCAAGTGCTTTATAATTTAAGTCACGGGCTAATAGTATCATTACTCTAACGAACACCAGACATCTACTTCCTCTGCCTCCCTGGCTTTCTGTTCACCTGTGATCTCCGTCCTCGGGTGACATGTAAAGATTTCGAACATGTAACTGTGGCACCTGTGGAAGATTTTATTAGTCTTTGCTACTAAAAATAAAGCAGTTTGAAATGAAACTGCTACATTATCCGGTTCTATATATTTTATTTTGCTACATACAAAAGCCAATATTAGGTGCACGCTGTTAGGCAAAGATTGTATTACACCAGCCTGCGCCTCTTACAAGGCCCATAATGACTTTATATGCAGCATGTGGAAGGCAAGTACTTTGAAACAGCTACCAGTTCTTTTGAACATCTATTTCTGAAAAAAGAAGAAACTACTAACATTTCTGAAGTTAAAAATCTTTAAAAGTATTTTATGTAAAACTGAATTTACTTTAATAATGATAATATATATATTAAAAAAAATACAAAAACTGAGTGCCCGGGATTTAGCTCAGTGGTTCTGCCGCCTGCAAATGCAAGATCTGGAGTTTTATCCCTGGTACCAAATAAATAAATAAATAAATAAACAAATAAATGATTGAGAGTGCTCACTCAGTGACACCAATTGTTCAGATACCCGTCTCTGTACAAGTCATAATTACTAGGGGATCTCTGCATTAAGAAATGACAGGTTTTATAAATCTGTGACTCAAAGCCCACTTCCATTTTCTCACTGTATAAAAGCTGGAATCTAAAGATCCATTTGATCCAGGCTTTGTCAATGATTTGTAATTGGTGCGATATATTTGGTTTGTTAACAGAAGCAATGAATTTGTATTTAGTAGTTGAAAATTAAAAGCTGGCGGCTTTTCTGCCTTTCAGCAATTTAATAAATCACTTAACGCTATTTTTAAATTTTCTTAATTGTAAACGTGGATGCTGATAAGTACCCTGCCAGTTAGAGAAATTTTAATAATATAGGGAAAACCTTTAATGTGTAATGTTTGAAAATGTTGAAAACTGCTTTTCAATTTTTAAAACACTTTTCTTAGTGTATGTTTGCAGTAGACTATGATTACATTCATCTTGGGGGTTGGTACATGTACGTAACACATCTTAATTCTTATTGTATCTGAAGTTGCTAATACATTCTTTGGTAGATGAATACGACTCTTGGTTAGAGTTGATATTTTTGTACACAGGCTCATTAAGCTAAAAGAGATGTTAGAGATTATCTGGTTGCCCTAGTGGGAAAACTATCACCATAACAGTAGACTATCCAAATTTACAAAGTGAGCTAATGACAGAGAGAGTTGGAGAACTCAAATGCTTGGCACAACTTTCTGCATTCTTTCACACTTTTTAAAAGTTTTCTTAAGAAAAAAATAAAAACTGATTCAGTTTTTTCCCTTTTAGGGCCTCCAGTCCTCCAGTACAGTGGAACATTCAGGCTCCCTAGCTACTGACAGGAACATGATTTTGTGTTCGCTTAGGGCTTACCTTGTGCACTATGGTCATTTGCAACAACAAACTATTTTCTGTGATGATATTCCTATTTTTTACATATGAATTTTAAAGGAGTTAAAATGTCATTATGAGGATCAATCTATATTTTTATTGAAAGATTCTAAAGTTTTAAAAATATAAACATTAGTGGCTATCAATTCTTTTAAACACTCCATTTGACTTAAAATTATAAGAAAAGCAAGGCTTTGCTCTAAAACCTTCTCTGTGGTTTATCTAGAGGTATTATTCTATCACTGTGTGTGTGGTTTCATAATGTTCATCCTGAATTAAAATGGTTTGAGTGTCTTTTAGCTAGAGGATTCATCTTACGTATTACTTTGAGGATTGCAAAATCCTCCCCAAAACCTTGCAACTGTGACTTGGGATGTGCATAAAATTTCCCAATTATCTGCTGACTTATTAAAGTCTTTATCATAACTCAATTTTAAAAGATCAACACATATGAACTCTTTTGAGGGAAAATAATTTATACATTAGACAATCCTTTTCTCTTTTTTTATCTTTATTAAATGTATTGGTACATATTAGGTATACAACACAGGTACACTCATCATTGGGATTTTGTACCTATACATGACTTATCAGGTTCTTATTATTCCCCATTCCCCAGCCCTCCCTTCAGCCCCTCCACCCTTCCCTCTTTACAAAGGCATTGTTTCCATGTTTTTCCTTTTCACAGATTTTTTTTTCTTTTCCCTTTTTACCTTTCCCCTATCCGTCCCACTTCCTCTACTCTTTTAGACTTTTCTTGCTATTATACATTATCGATTATACATTTTAATCCTTATTTACACCTTTACTTTTTCACACCAGGGAAACTATTCAGTATTAACACATGCGTAACTTATTAATTTGACTTAAGAGTATGGCCTCAATGTGCATCCACTTAGCTACAAATCTCTCTAGTTTCTCATTCTTTATGGCTGAGTAGTACTCCATTTTATAAAAAAATCCGACATCTTCTTTATCCAGTCTCTACTTAGTGGGCATTTGGGCTGTTTCCAAGTTTTAGCTATCACAAACTGCATCTATAAACATGGGTGAGCATATATGGCTGTGGCATGATTCTTTTAATTCTTATTCGCAGCAGAGGAATAGCTGGGTCAAATCAGATTTCTAATCTGAGTTGTTTGAGGTATCTCCATATTGCTTTCCACAGTGGTTGCACTCCCAGCAACAATGAAGAAGGGCTCCTTTTGCCCCACAACCCTGCCAGCATTTCTTATTGGTTGATTTCTTGATAGCAGCCATTCTTAATGGGGTGAGATGGAATCTCAGTATTGTTTTCATCTGCATCTCTCAAATGAACAGTGATGTTGAACATTTTATCATATGATTATTTGTTGCTTTTACTTCTTTGTCTGAGAAATGTATGTTCATTTCAAATGCACATTTTTGAATTGGGTCTTTATATTTGGGAGTTCTGATTTTTTGAGTTCTTTATATATTCTAGATAGCAGACCTTTGTCTGAGGAACAGTTGGTAAAATTTTTCCCCACATTGTATGTTGTCTCCTAGCTCTGCTTGTGATTTCTCTGGCAGTGCAGAAGCTTTTGAAAAATGAGATCCTAATTGTTGATTCTTTGTCCTAGTCCTCGTGCTACTGAGGATTTGTTCATAAAGTCTTTTCCTATACCAATATCTTCAAGAGTTCTAACTTATCTTCCAGAAAATTTAGTTTCTCTTTTAATATTTGACACTAATCACTTGGATTTTAGTTTAATGCAAGGTGAAAGATACAGGTCTAGTCTTAATCTTTGAAAGTTAAAATCCAGTTTTTCCAGAACCATTTATTAAAGGTGCTATTTTTCCTCCAGAGAGGGTGTGTGGCACCTTTGTCAAAGATGATTTAGCTGAGTAGTCAGGAGATGTTTCTGCATCTTCTAATCTATTCCATTGATCCTTGGGTCTGTTTCTTTGTCAATACCGTGCTGTTTTTATCACAGTATAGTTTCAAATTGGGGATTGTGATACGCCCTGCCATGTCTCTGTTGCCTAAAACTGCTTTTGCTATTCTAAGTCTCTTCTGATTCCAAAGGAATTTTTGGACTGTTTTCTCTTCTGATTCCAAAGGAATTTTTGGACTGTTTTCTCTAGTTTTGTGAAATAAACTGTTGGGATTTCAATAGGGACTGCATTGAATCTGTATAGTAGTTCTGGAAGTGTGGCCATTTTCACTGTATTGATTCTTCCTACCCAGGAACAAGGGATGTTTTTTCCATTTTCTTATGTCCTCTTCAATCTCTATCTCTCTCTCTGTCTCTCTCTTTTTTTTTTTTGGAGTGCTGTAGTTTTCAATGTAGAGTTCTTTTGTGTCCTTCATTAGATTGATTCCTAGATATTTCATATTTTTGGATGCTATTGTGAAAGGGATTGTTTCCCTAATTTAACTCTTGGTGAGACTGTTATTTGTGTACAAGAAGGCTATTGATTTTGGGGTATTTACCTTGCATCCAGTAGCTACTCTACTGAATCTGTCAATCAGATCTAGAAGTCTTTTGGTGGAGTTCTTTGGGTCTTCTGTGTAGAGTATCATATCATCAGTTCCACTTCTTCCTTTCCTATCTTTATTGCTTCTGTTTCTTTCTCTTGTTTAATTGCTGTGGCTGTTTCCAGAAGAATATTGAACAGGAGTGGTGATAGTGGGCATCTTTGACTCGTTACTGATTTTAGCATCAAGGTTTTCAGGTTTTGACCATTTAGTATGAAGTTGGTTGTTGGTTTTTCATAGACAGCCTTTATCAAGTTGAGATAAAGCCCATCTATTCCAATTTTCTGTAAGGCTCTTATCATGAATGTTGAATTTTGTCGAATGCTTTTTCTACATCCATTGAGATAGTCATATGGTTTTTGGCCTTGATTTTGTTAATATAGTGTATTATATTTATTGATTGACATATATTAAAACATCCTTGCACCCCTGGGATAAACCCACCTTGGTCAGGGTGTATAATTTTCTAGATGACCCTCTATATTCTATTTGCCAGTATCTTATTGAGGATTTTTGCATCTATGCTCATTAGGGAGATTGGCCTGTAGTTCTCTTTTTTGGTTGGGTCTTTCCCTGGTTTTAGAGTCAAAGTAATACTTGTTTCCAGGAATGACTTTGGAAGTTTTGCTTCTCTTTCAATTTCATTGAAAAGTTTAAATAGCAGTGGCAGTACCTCTTCTCTAAATGTCTTGTAGAATTCAGCAGTGAAGCCATCAGGATCTGGGCTTTTCTTTGTTGGTAAATTTCTAATTACATTTTCAATTTGACTGACTGTGACTGGGGTGCTTGAAATTTTTATATCTTCTTCGTTCAACTTTGGTAATTCATATGTATCTAGAAATCTGTCAGTTTCTTCTATGTTCTGCATTTTATTAGGGTACAGGTTCTTGAAGTATTAATGACCCTCTGGATTTCTGCTGAATCTGTTGTGACTTCATCATTTTCATTCCTAAATGCATGAATTTCAGCCTTTTCTTTCCTTTTTCTGTTAAGGTTGGCTAAGAGTTTACTGATTTTATTTATTTTTTCAAAAACCACCTCTTGGATTCATTGATTTTTTTTGTATCATTCTCTTAGTCTCTATTGCATTGATTTCTACTCTGATCTTTATAATTTCCTCCCTTGTGTGAGCCTGGGGTTTCTCTTGCTCTTTTTCTAGGCACTTAAGATTTAGCATTAAGTTGTTCATTTGAGCTTGCTCTGTTTTCCTAGTGTGGGCATTCACTGCTATGAATTTCCCACATAAAACTGCTTTCATTGTTTCCCATGGATTCCTGTGTGTTGTACTGGCATTGTCATTAAGTTGTAAAAGCTGTGTAATTTCTTCTTTAATTTTCTGTGACCCATTGGTTGTTCAGGAGAGTGTTATTCAATTTCCATGTGTTTGTGAAGTTCTTACGGTTTCTTATGCTGTTGATCTCCAGTTTAACTGCACTATGATCCAATAATAATATATATGGGGTAACTTCAATTCCTTTGTGTTAACGTAAACATATTATATGAGCTAGTATGAGGTCTATTTTGGAAAATGACCTATGTACGGCTGAAATAGAATGTATATTGTGATTTTGTGGGGTGGAACACTCCATAGACATCTGTTAAGTCCATTTGTTCCAAAGCTTGGTTCAATTCTAATATTTCACTGTTGATTTTTAGTCTAGATGATCTATTTGTCATAATGGTATACTGAGGTCCCCCACTAAAATTGTATTAGTGCTAATTTTGTGTTTCATGTCCCTTAATATTTGTTTTGTATAGTTGGGAGCATAGTATTTGGTGCATATATATGTATGATTATCATCCCATCCTTTTGGATTGTTCCCTTTACAAGGATATAGTGGCCGTTTTTGTCTCTCTTAATTAGTTTTGGTTTGAAATTTACTTTGTCTGCAAATAACATAGGTACCCCTGCTTTTTTGTGGATTTCTGTCACATGGAGAGCTGTTTTCCATCCTTTTATTTTCAGTCTATGAGTACCTTTTTCAAGTAGGTGTGTTTCTTGTATACAGCATATTGTTGGATTTTGCTTCTTAATCTATTCTGCCAGTCTATTTCTTTTGATTGGTTAATTGAGGCCATTGACATTGATGGTTATAACTGATATGTATTGACTTATCATTGTCATATTATTTTTCTGTTGTTGATTCTTTTTAAAATTTTTTCCCTTTCCCTTTAAATTCATGCCTATTGGATTTCCTCTGTTGTGCCTCATGGAGTTGTGACCATCATTGTCTTTTTCTAGGATATTTAAAAAATTGTTTGGAGTGCTGGTTTGGTATAGTGAAGTTTCTCAGATATTCTTTGTCATGAAAATACCTTACTTATCCATCAATTTTGGAAGATAGTTTTGCAGGATACATCAGCCTAGATACGAGGTTATTTTCTTTTAAAGCTTGAAATACTGCACTCCAGACTCTCCTTGACTTCAGGGTTTGTGCTGACAAATTAGTTGTGATTCTGATGGGTTTTCCTTTGCTTGTGATTTGTTTCTTTCTTCAACTGCGTGTAGTATTTTGTACTTCTGTAGGATTTTTGGATTCTTGATTATTATATGTCTAGGTGAAGATTTTATTTTAACTAGCTGGATTCCTATATGCCTCACTTATTTGTATGTCAAGTTCTTTTGCTCTGTTTGGGAAGTTTTCTCTCATTAATTCTGTGAAGAATTTTTTTTAATGTCATTTGTGCTTTCTCCTTCTTTGATTCTGCCTGTCCTTGTCTATCTATGTGTGTAATCCTTAGAAGCAGAAATCTGGATGTATCTAAAACCAGAGGGTCTAGACAGCATAAAATGCTCATTTTAATGGATGAATATTCTAACTCAGTTACTTATATACATTAAATGAAAAAAGAAACTAAGCTAAATTTAAAATGAATCTAAAGAGAAATAAAATATAAACTAATATTTCTAGATTCAAAATATGAGGATACATACACATAGTGGGGAAAAAGATCAAACCTAACTTACCAGTCTGTGTCACATTTTGTTCACTAACATTGATTTTGTTAGTATCCTCTGTCTCCAACATATTATTGGGCAAATACAAGCTGTCCCTTGAAGGGTAGAATTTTAATATAAAATTTGCTTACTTTGCCAAGATTATCACTGACAGAATGAGAAACTAGCATGACAGTAACTATTTAGAACAATAATAGTTTTAAACAACCAAAAATGGGCTAGCCTGAAAAAAAATCCAAAGGATATTGATAGACTCTTAATAATTTAAAACTCTTATTTCTTGCACTGATGATATATTAAGTTTTTGTGAATTTTAAGGTATATTATTGAACCAATGGTTTATAAGAACTCTCAGCAAATAATGTATCAGTCTCATTCTGTTCTTAGACCCTGCTGTGGCAAGCTCTTCTTCCATTTTAGGAATAAAGTAACAGACTCAAACAAGCTAGATGACTCGCTCAGTGTTATTGACTAAGATTTGAGCAGTCCAGGGACTCTGCAGGATGACATATAACAGTCTGACTTTGAGTGAAAGAAATAACATTGTAGGATGGCAGGTATTATTATTATTAGAAACCTTGGAATTATTCTATTCTTCATAGGTTACCCAGGCCCAGGGATTCTGTCAGAGCTACAGGAAATGAGTTAAGATAATCACTGATTACTTAGTACTCCAGGCCCTTTCCATTTTCCCCTTGCTCGGGCCGTCAGCTCTAAACCACTGTAATCCAAGCTTCCTTTGTGAGAGCCCCAAGAACTGCACCGCACTGCAACTGTTAAAATGGTGTCCCATAGCCACGCTGTGATGTGCAGAGTAGGAGAATCTTCTAGAGTTTTCCTCACTTTGTTATTTGGACATGGAAAGAAACACAGCTGGGCCCCCGTTCATAGTTGCTGAGGAAAAATCTTCTCTGGCTTCTTCACCACCTCTCCCTTAATGTGAAGAAAGGATTCTCATGGAGCCCTTGGGTTAGCATCTCCTCTACATGCCTACAGCTAACCCCACTGGTCCCACACTCATCCAAGGCCAGCCTTGCCACACACAGCTCTAGTTCTCTTCCCCACCTGGCCTCCAAGCCTGGCAACCTCTTTGGGCCCTGTCTTCAGATGCTACATAGAAATGAATATCTTTCACATTTTTATCTACAATGCATCCCTTTGTCCTTAGCTCCAGACCCTCACACTTGCCTACTTACTATATAAAGACTCCTGAATATTCTTGATTGTGCCCCATTAAAGTGATCCTTTCATCTCTTGTTTTTCTCTCAATTTCCTTCTACCAGTAGGCTCTATGAATTGTTTGATTACTACAATACACAAAAAGGCCAAGAGGCATGTCCTGAACTTTCCTTCCTCCTCCAGATTCATCTGTCTCTTCAATGTGTCTTTAGAAAAGTTGGTGGTATGGTAGGCAAGGAGCACAGATTTTTTTCCCTCCCATTTTCAAATCTTATTTCCTAGATTGATGTTCTTTTTAGCCAATGAGGGTTTAATTGGATCTTTAATTCCTCTCAGGTTTTTCCTGTACTACACAGTCTTCCACTTGTTACATGAGAATGCTATAATTTTAAGAAGTATCTTCCAGATTCCATCATCTCATTTTATTTTTACCCTATTTTCCTTAACATTCTGGGAAAATGTTCCCAAGGCTTTCCTAACTGCTTACACAACTCCTTAATATATAGCTTTCAATGTCTTAAAAATAAGTACTCTTCTGACCAAAGTGACCTCCCACCGGTGTGGAAGATGTGTGGACCCGAGGACCTTCCCAGTCCTCTGAGGGTTAGTGGTGGCTGTAGCACTCTCCACATCCTCCCACCTACCCCTGCCATCTTTACAGGATAAAACCGGGTGGCAAAAAGGACCTAATGTATTATTTAACATTGTGTTATTTTTAAAAGTCTTTTATCTAGCAGATGGCTCAGAGATATAAAGTAGCAATAATATAAAAACATTGCAGAGTGTCCAAGAAAACATTAGAGGAAGTAAAAAAAGATTATTTTACTGTGC
Organism: Fukomys damarensis; assembly: GCF_012274545.1. Lineage (NCBI taxonomy): Eukaryota > Metazoa > Chordata > Mammalia > Rodentia > Bathyergidae > Fukomys > Fukomys damarensis. The sequence continues at coordinate 7,429,266 of NW_022900926.1, forward strand.
TATACTTAATTTCATCATTTTGGGTTATGAGATGATAGAGTCTTGTGGTCTGTGAACATGGGACTGGGAATTGGGGAAGTTTCTTCATATTACTGCTGCAAAGAACTGTGTGGGTGGTCGTGGACAAACTGCCCCGTACCTCGTTTTCACTTACCGCAATGACTTCTATTCTGCACGGAGATCCTTCACTCCAGTGACAATTTTGCTTAAATAAATAATGCTCCAAGGTTTACTTGGGAATTCAAAGAATGCTGATTTCTTTACAATCTTGTCATATTTAATTTTGTTTTAGGTACATCATGTCAAATACCACCCAATAAATGGGAAGATGAACGCTAAGCAAGAATCTATTTCAAAACATTCCCAAACACTTGAGGAAACTCCTTAACATTAAAGATTAGCTTCTTTTCTGGTAGAAGACTTTTATTTCAGAAAGTAGACATAGACTTGCATTGGTTTCTTAAATTTATTGGATGTCGTAGTTTGCTTGGGCCATTTGATAAAGATTGATTTTCGTAGTCCAACATTTCTGAGGGCAAAATATGATCTGTTCAATAGAATAAGTATATCTTCTAAAGCCAGATGAATGCCTTCCAGCAAGTACATTAACGATCAATGTGTTGTATTTTACCGAGGTGAAACATTTATACTCTAAGGTCTTCTACCCCAGGGAGCAAGAGAATGCTAAAAATCTCAACCACTACACATATTTTGATAATAAGATCATCGGGTCAGATGGAACCAGTCCAGTTTTGAATCAGTTCTGTGTACATGTATTAAGAGTATGTCTAATGGTAGGGTCCTTCTTTAGTTAGATGAGTAGTGAGTAGCTTATTTATAGTATCAGTTTAATGTTGTATTTTTTTCTCCTTGCCTCTGCTATCTTTTCTTCATATTCAGCGAGATATGTTTCATTGAAGTCTCTAGTTTCAGATGATCTGACCTCAGACACAGAATTCTGGACTGTTGAGTGCTTTGGACTGTGTAATTGATGTAAGTCAATACTCATTTTTTATTGCATGCATAGTTAGAAGGCAATTGCTGTGCCTCTTGATAGGCGTGTGTTTTACTGTAGAACTGCCAGAGAGCTTAGTGAGTGGATATACCAATTTTAAAAACCGACCCTCATCATTTGAGAATTCTAATTGTTCAGCATTCACACTTGGTACAGTCAGTTCTTTTATTTTTAACACTATGATGACTATGTGGTGATGTTGAATTTTGGTATTGATTTGCATTTCTTAGGTGGCTAATGAATGAACACATGTTTATATGCTTATTGATTTTTTGGATACTCTATTTTGTAAAGTTTATGTTGAAGTGTTTTACCCATTTTGTGCCTTTTTCTTGCAGGTTTATAGGCATTATATATACAAATATGATTATTTTGTCAGGTGGATATGTATTGGAAGTAGTTTCTCTCATTCTGTGGCTTGTATTTTTAATCTGTTATTCATGACTTTTGATAAATAGATTGTATTGATAGTGGTGTAATATCTCAGCCTTTTCTTTTGTGGTGATTGATGTTATATATTGTTTAAGAAGTGGTTGCTTACAGCCAGGTGTGGTGGCGCATGCCTGTAATCCCAGCACTCTGGAGGGTGGCATGGTGATTGATGTTATATATTGTTTAAGAAGTGGTTGCTTACAGCCAGGTGTGGTGGCGCATGCCTGTAATCCCAGCACTCTGGAGGCTGAGGCAGGAGGATCGCTGTGAGTTCAAGACCAACCTGGGCTACATAGTGAGTTCCAGGTCAGTCCTTTCTCAAACAAACAAACAAACAAGAAATGGTCCATACTGAAAAACTGATTGAGTGCACTTACTTTGACATATAATTTTTCTCTTATGAAAGTAACAAACAGGAATGAAGGTTTACATATTTAAAAAAAAGATTACCAGTGTATAACAGTAGTATTTATAATAACAAAATCTGAAACTACTATCAACAGTAAATGTATAAATAATTTGTATTATGAAATACATGAAGAAATTATGTATATGAATGTACATTAAATGATCAATGTATATGGATATATAAAAGAAATTTTTACAGCAGGGTGATTGAGAATGTAAAATACTTCTACATACAGTACAATGTATGAACCTCACAAGTAAAAGAAAACATTTTATCTGTAAGAATTTCAAAAAGGACAAAAACAATTTACAATGATTTAAGTTAGGAAAGTGGTTACATCTTTGGATAATAGCAACTAGAATAATAAGTTGGATTTGTGAGTTGCTGATAAATTTCTATTTCCTGAACTTGTTGGTACCATCAAAGGTAGATTTTGAAAAAATTACCAATTTATTTACTTATTATTTGTATACTTTTAGTATTTATTTTATACTTCAGTAAAAACTTATTTTAAATAGTGTACTGACAGACTGTGTATTAGATAAAAGCATACTTTTTACTTATAAAACTTGAAGTTTTAGCAACTAAATGACTAGCATTATTTATAATGTAAGAAAACTTAACAAAATATATAAATCATTTAAACTTGTCTCAGAATTAAACTGATCTAAAAATACCATCTTTCATTGTAAAGAAATACTTGCATGGTGCTTAGAAATTCCTCCATATTTATTTTGGATGTCTTCTATTCCTATAAGGTAAAATTAAATTTAATTATTTGTTTTGAAACATTGTAAGGAATGTTCTGCTTTAAAAGGAATTTTATTTACCCATCTATGCAACAATCCATTTGTCTATCCATAATTCTGTAAATATATGAAAGTTAATTCTTCAGCCTTCTTTTTGCATTCCTTAAATTTCTCTAAACTTGGAATAGCTACTTCTATTAAGCAGAGATTTTTATTTTTAAAATATTTTAAACCTCTTAAACTGAAATTACTTGATAGTTTAATTGAACTACATTAATCACATTTTGATCATGAGCTCACAATTAATTTTAATGAGAGCTTGCTTTTCTAGGATCAGATATATGAACCTTTTATTCTAAGAAGTAAAATTTTATCATTGTACTTATCTCATTGACACTGCACTGAGTTATCTTTTACTCTGTCTTCTTAAATAATTTATAACTCACAATTTAAGAATTGATTGATCACTCAGTCTTTGTTATTAACTTTAAGCATAAACAATTGCTGTATTTTCTGCAGGGATTATTGATACAATTATGCTCAAACTAATTGGTCTTAGTACCTATTTTATAAAATAGCTTTATGCCTTTAAGAAACAGTCTCCTCTGCTGAGTTGTCTGTCATCCATCCATCTATCTATCGATCTATATGGCTTTTGGCATTATCAAACTGAAATTGTTTTAATTATTTTTAAACCTAATGTTTCAAAGTATTTTTTTTTGCTCATACTAATATGTTGTGAAGTTTGAATCTTATTTATTTGAGTGTGTATTAGGCTAGGACTCTGTATACATAGACAAGAACTGAGCAGGAAATTTTTCTTTTGAGAAATTAATATAGATGGTATGAAGTCCATAATGCAGTGCTTCTGTTATTCTCACAGAAAAGTAAAATAATTGGGAAATTTTTACTGTCTATTCCCAAATAAAATTGCCTGCTTTTAGTTAAAATGTCCAATTCTAGGCTGGGGATTTAGCTCAGTGGCTCTGCCACCTGCCGTGCAAGCACAAGGTCCTGAGTTCAATCCCTGGTACCAATCAACAAACAAACAAAGAAACAAATAAATAAAATGGCCTATTCTATATTTTACTAAACTTACAGTTGCAACATTTCTATATTAAGAACTTTGTACTTTGTTCCACTTATTGACTTCCTTCCTTTTTTTTTTTTTTGTTTTTTTGTTTTTTTGTTTTTTTGAGACAGGGTCTCACTATGTAGTTGAGACTGACCTAGAACTCACTATGTAACCCAGGCTGGTTTTGACCTCATAGCAATCTGCCTGCCTCAGCCTCCCAAGTTCTGGGATTACAGACTTGCACTGCTACACCTGGCTTGACTTCCTTTCTTAATAGATCCTGATATGTGAATAAGTAGTACCTGCCATATAGTAAGTACTGAGTCAATAATAGTATAATTATATAAAATTATGAATTCTAAAATTTCCTCTTTTGCCACTTCATCTTGAACTTTATTATAGTATAGATTCTAGTTAAACATATTTTTCTGTAGTTAAAATCACACTTCTGTAGTGGAATCAATTATCAACTGTAGCTTTGCTCTCTGCTCAGTATGAATATTTTCATATTTTTATATGACTTATTTTGTTCACACACATTCTAATTATGTATATTGTACTGTGTTGAAGGAAGTAGCTTTGTGCATACTTTTTCAATCCTCATTTACTAAACTATTCAAGATTCCTCTTATAATAATAATCTAAAGTTAGATTAGATAGTGGTTTATAAGTTAGTAGTTTGGTAACCTGAAATATTTGGAACTTTACCATCTTAGTATTTTGGGGATAAACCTGAAAGAAAACTTAAGGAAACAGATGGCTTAGCTCTAGAAGATAGTCAAAGAGATGCTGATTTTTTTCCTCTGTACTGTTTGCCAATGGAAAGATAACCTAGTCATAAAATAATCAATCATGAAATTATACAAATTTTACTAGTATGGGTCACCCAATTTTTTAAAAAGTAGAAAGAAAAAGCATGGGAAATTAAAGAGCAAGTAAAAACTTGTGTTTATCATAAAATGAAGAAAAAGTGGGAGTTGGAATATGCTATGGAAAGCTCTGGTCCAGCTGTTAGGGTGCATTCATGTTACAACACAATTTACAGTCTCCCAGGTATGTGGAAGCAGCTAACTCAGTTTTCATACAGCTAAAGTGTGTCTTAGTTTTGTATATTAAACCAAATTCTGCTGCAAGATAATGGCCCATCATTTGGTCAAATTTAAGTTCTCTTGGGACATACATAACTGATTAAATTCCTCCTCAATTTGTCTTTTAAATATTTAAAGACTACTTTCTTTACATGCCTTCTGAGTCTCCTTTAGGTTTCATGTAAATAATTGCTCACTCTCTCTTCTTTGGAGAAAAACAATTAGATTTCTTTTTCCCTTCTGATTGTGCTTCAGTGACTTGTTTCTATTAAAAATTAAAGAGAGAAAGAGAGAGGGGGGAGGGAAGGAGGGAGGGAGGGAGAGAGAGAGAGAGAGAGAGAGAGAGAGAGAGAGAGACTAAGGATGGACCAATACTCTTGCAAATGGGTAAGCATAGTAAAGAGTAACGGAGAACACATGTAGCTTATGTTTGCACTGGACATTTAAAAGAAACACTAGATTTTTTTTTCCATTTGTGGTTTTTCTCTGCATCTTTTTTCACCCAAAATACTTTTTCTATACATGAACCATTAAGGGTAGTTTTGTTTTTGTTTTATTGGGTTTTTATAACAAGACTCTATGTATATAAAATTTCATATAAATTTAGCTCGATTTTTCTTTCTGAAATATTTGTGAAATAATTATCTCATTGCTTAGACCAAATTGAAGCCAACACAAAGCTATAATTCTTACAGTGGGTTGGATGCATGTGTCTCTCTCTATTCCCACCTTTCTATAATGTCTGTTGGTAAGTGATATGCATGCCATCTTCTTTTCTAATTATTGATGAAATTATTGAACAGAGAACAGACCAGGACTAAAAACAGAAAAGTTTTGTAATCCTAAGAGACCTTCTTTCAGGGTAACATTAATCCATTATTCCTAAGTCTTTTGTAGAAGCGATTAAGCGCATTGCAAATTCTCCTATCTGTACTATCACTAAGTACACATTTGTCTACCTTATTCCAGATATTATCCAGTGGAATCCTTGGCATAAATTCATTTATATGTCTCTGTTCTTCCCCATATTTAACATTTTAGTACCCCTTATATGAAAGAAATGCCATTGGTTTTGTAGGGTTTATAGTGCTTTCAAGATATCAACTTCCCTTTATTTTTGCACAAAAATCTTTTGCTTAATGCATGTCTTGGTTCCTTGTCCTATTGAATACTAGTAAGCATTTATAAACATTTATGTAGGCATGTTCTGACAATTCCTCTCCAAATTCGTAAGTGGAAGTGTTACTTTTAGGGAGATAGTTTCATTAGATGCTCTGACCCCTTTCCTGACTTCCTTAGGGTTTAGTTTACTTCTACAAATTTTATTCTGCTTTCAAGATTCAAAAGTGATTGGCAGAAAGCACATAATGAAGTAGTTCCACATTTTTTTCTATTATCTTGTGCTATCATGTCAGATTTCTTAAGAAGAGGCATACCTTTCCTTCTTCCTATGGTTCTCCTATATCTCATAATATGCCCCAGCATTTACCCCCATATTTAATTCCATTCTAGGAGTTAGTATCTTGACATTTTAGTAACTTTTTTACTCTCATAATTATATAGTTCTTCAGTGATTGATATTTATCATGTGCAAATGAAACACATATAGCTAAGCATATGGGCATATAAAATTATCTGTATATGTATCCGTGTTCAATTTATTTTTAAGAATCGCCTAGTTTATACAAGCCAGTAAAATTAGTTATAATAATAATAATCAATGTAAAGATGTTTATTTTTAAAAGACAGTTTTATTCTAAAACCTCTTATAACAAATTAAAGTTAAAAAATCCTCATGATTGCCTCAGTAGATGCAATAAAAATTTAAATGAACTTTTACATTAGTTCAAATTAGAAAAATAATTTTATTTAAATTAGGAATACATGGTAATTCTCTTAACCTGATTAAGATCTATCAAAATGTTAGTTAAACCATTATATCTAAACAGGAAACACTAGAAACATTCCCAGAGACAAGAATTTTAGGGTAAAATCAGAATAGGATTTCTGTCATAATTTCTCATATTAAATATTTCACTTTAGATTTGGGTAAAATAGTAAAAAAATAAGTTAAATAGAAAGCAAATAATAGGGAAAGTTATTGGAAAGTAGGAAAAAAGGGTCTTTTCACATAATGATATGATCATTTCCATGAAAGACAGATACAAGAGGATTTAGAAAGAAATGCTGAAAGCTGCTGAGAACTCAGCAAAATTGGCACATATGACACCTTACACAATGTTTTGAATTTCTAAACCCTAATAATGACTAATTTGAATATGTTATAGGTGAATATAGCATTCACAAATCTCTAAGATTCTTTATAGAAAAATTGTAAAATGTTATCAACATTAAAGGAGACATTTGGAAAGCTATGTCGTGTTCATACATTGGAATACTCAATATTCTGAAGAGGCAAGCCCTCTTCTTAATAAGTATGAATTCAATGTAATTGAACCAAATCACAAAATAACTTTTTTGGGGGGAGTTTTGGTAAACTTATCTTAGAAATGATGGAAGAGAAGGAGTAGACAGTTTTGCAAAAGCAAGAATAAATCAGGGTGCTTTATGATAAAATATTAAGAGTTTTCTGAAGCTCTTCATAATTACATAGAATTGGTTCAGGAATAAACAGTATAATCAATGAAAAAGACAGAGTCACAAAAACAAACCAATATGAAATGTAGTTGACATATGACTGAGTAGGAACTAAAAGTTAGTTTCAAAGGATTAACCATTTAATCAAAGATACTGGGAAAGTAATTTTCCAAAAGTAAGAAAGAAAAATTGCATACATATGTCATACAATACGCAAAATATCCATTCCACATTATTTTGAAAAATAAATGTGAAAATAAAAGTACAAAAATTTTAGGCATATGCAAGCTTAATACTATTATAATGCTGAGTATTCTTAAATAGAATTGCACAAGCTTAAAAAGAGATCAAGTTTTATTTTAAAATAAAAAACTTTTATTGATGAAAAATATAATAAACACAGCTGCTATGGCTCATATCTAGATGTTCTTCTAAAGCCTCATGGGATTAAAGGTGGGGTTTTGGGAAGTGACTGGATCATGGGTACGTGATATTGGGATAATCTACTGATTGGTTTAGCATAGTTCTGGATGTGAATGATAGATTCACTGAAGAGAGAAGATCCACCCTGGTTTTGGGTGGCCCCAACCAGTAGGTTTGTAGCCTGGATGAAATAAAAAGAGATAGAAGGAAGACATCTCACAGCTTCCTGTCTGCCATGCCATTTTCTCCTCTTCATGCCCCTCTGCCATGCTTCCTGGACTTGGAGCCAACAAACTATGGACTGAAACCTTTACAAACTGTGAGCTAAAATAAACCTTTCCTCATTTTATTTGTGGGTATCAGGTATTTTGTCACAGCAATGAGAAAATCTCTACAACAACAGATAAGTAAATGATACATTATTAATAAAGATATATTATTTTCATATAATAATTGCATGAAAAAATGCTAATTTTACTAGTAATTAGACAAACAGTAATTTAAATGATTCACTAAACTTTTCAGTTTGTTAACTTCAAGTGTTGGCATATAGTGGGCCATACCATACTCAGAGTAAGATCCTTACTTAATCGCTCAAATGTACACAGAATTAAGTTATTTCTCCTCAAGTTTATCTTTACATATTTAATATACTTTTATAAACCGATTGCTATATATCAGTTAAAATTAATGTATTTAAATTATAACAAGTCATTAGAGCCAGTGTAAATAATAATAAAATTATAATTTTGAGCAAAAATTTAAAAATCAAGTTGCAGAAATGGTATCACTTGAAAGTCCACAAGAATTCAAAACATGCAGAAGGTCAGGCTGTTAGCATAGGAGATGGAAACTGTTTTGCATGAATGGTAGAGTCTCCATTTGTTTAGATCCTATTCTGTGTCATTTCAGCCTCAAAAGGTCTACATGAGAATATTTGCTGGATTTGTAGATTTTTTTTCAAAACATATTTAAATATTTCTTTGGGTGAGAGGACACTATGATTCTACTTAATTAAGAAAAACATACTTATAGTTCAGGCTATATGGAGATCTATCTATCTGCCATCTAGCATCTCTCTAATTACCATCAATTCATAGGCAACAGCATCCAGCCACTGAGGCTGCTTTCCATTGATTCTTACAAGAGTGCTTCTCTGGGAAAAGCACCTGGAACATCACTGAACCCAAGTGCTTTCCTCTTTGGCTCCCTTCTTTTACTGACCTTATTCCTTCATTTTTTTCAGGAAGCTGCCTCCTCTCCTAGGGTGCTTAATGTACTCAGTATGCACATCAGTTCTCCTGGAAAGAATCTTGACATTTATTTCCTTCTTCATAATTGCAAATTTGCAGTATTTCCATGTTACTATTGGTGAGCATTCCTTTTCAATAGTTCTCATACCTTTGCTGTCTAGAGCATCACCTTTTTCTTGTATTTGCATATATGTGGCCAAAGAAAGAGCTGCATGCTTTCTGAAAGGCCTAGAAAACATATATCAGGTGCCTCACTTCCTTTCACTTCATGTTCATCATTTTGTTAAATTGCTGGAAGATAGTAGTTTCAGCAGGTGATGGTTTGCTTCTTGTTGCACTTAAGAATAACATTATTTTCTGTTATGTTTTCTATGTGGTTATTGAGAATGGGATGGGACAGTAATATTTGTGAGACTATTTTTGTGAATTTTCTTGCATTCAAAAAATGTATACTATCTGCTGAGTGTTCTTCTGGAATGTCACAAAATCAATTTTTACTTAGATATTTTTCATAGACTTTATGATTATTTTAATCACTATTTGTAGATACTTTCTGGCTCTTCATTTTGTATTGTGTTCATCTGAATTATTTTGTTCTTATTTAGAATTTTTGTTGTGCTGGGGCTTTAGCTCTGTTGTGTGGATCTGTAAATGCTTATCTTTGCAATTCTGGGGAAAACTGTCTGTGGTTGCCAAAAGGGTGACTTACTTGGCCTGTAGGGAACTTGGTGTGTGTGAAGAATTTCCAATACACCACTTTAAGTTAATTTATCAACTTTCATCTTTATCCTTGGTATTTTCTGTGAATATTTTTAGATAAAGGCATTTGCCTTGGTTCCCTATGATAGCGAGCACCTTTCTTCAAAAATATATCATCACAATCACAAAGCTTACTAAAATGTAAACTGAAATATCAAAACAAACAAAACACAAGACAAAACAAAGTGCCCTATATAATATTTATTCCTAATGCCTCTATAGTGTACTCTATGTACACTATATATAATAGATCAGTATTTTAGAATGATAGATCATAATCAAACTTTAATAATTTTTAAGATACCTATATATGACTAAGGGATCAATACATTTCATTTTGTGCATTTGTGAGTCAGTATTAGATGGCTATAAAGGACAATTCAAGATTGAATGACCAAATGATACAAATTCAGTGCAAGTAATGATTGTTTAAATGCAGTTTACTGTTTGCAGTATTACAAAGGCCAAAGGTTAAAACTATTAATGGAGGGGATTTAGCTCAGGGGTTCCAGCACCTTCTTCACAAGTGCAAGGTCCTGAGTTTTGTCCTCGATACCAAAAAAAGTATGTGTTTTTTGATGTTGTAGTTTGGAACACTGTGACATCTGCATCTAAGCCTATTTGTTCACAGGATTAGTTCAGTTCTGATATTTCTTTACTGATTTTTTGTCTAGTTGATCTGTCTGTCTCTCTGATTTTTCATGTCTGCTAATATTTGTTTTATATAGTTGAGTGTGCTAGTATTTGATATCTATCTATGTATCTATCTATCTATCTATCTATCTATCTATCTATCTATCTATGATTGTTAGCTCTTTTTCTTGGACTTTTCCCTTAACAAGTGTGTAGTGACCTTCTTTGTCTTTTTTGATCATTCCTGGCTTGAAGTTCATATTGTCTGCAAATAGAATAGCTACCCATGCTTTTTTTCCTGGGTACTTATTGCATGAAATATTGTTTTCCATCCTTTGACTTTCTGTCTGTTGAATTTATTTTGTGAGTTAAATATGTTGTATGTATGTAGCAAATTGTTGGATCTTGTTTCTTAATCAATTCTTCCAGTCTGTTTCTTCTGATTGGTGAATTGAGACCATTTACATCAATGGTTATAATGGATATGTATTGGCTTATTCTTGTCATATTATTTTCTAGTCATTGGTTCTCTGTCTTTCCCTTCTGTATAATTGCTTGCCTTGCCTGGTGGCTTCCTTTTGTTGGTGTTCTTGGAATTGTGGTCTTTGTTTTCTTTCTAAAATATTTTTCATAACATTTAGTAGAACTGGTTTGGAGATTATAAATTTCTTCAGTTGTTCTTTGTCATGGATGTCTCTTATTTTTCCATTGATCCTGAAAGATAGTTTTCCAGGTTACATTAATCTGTATTTGAAGTTGTTTTGTTTCAGGACTTGAAGCACTTCACTCCAAGATCTCTTTGACTTGAAGGTTTGTTGAGAAGTCTGCTGTGATTCTAATGGACTTTTCTTTATAGGTGATTTGTTTCTTTTCTATAAGGACTTTTAATATTCTGTTCTTTTGCTGAATTTCTGGAATCTTGATTATTGTATTCCTTGGTTTAAATTTATTTTGGTTGTGGCTAATTGGAGTTCTATATTCCTCACTTATTCGTATGTCAAATTCTTTTTCTGTGCTTGGGAAGTTTTCTACCATTACTTCTGTGAACAGGTTTTTTTATGTCACTTGCTCTGACTGGTTTTTCATTGATTCTGATCAATCCTTTTTTTTTTTTTTTTTT
>NW_022900926.1:7440913-7443441 GCF_012274545.1 Fukomys damarensis
TTTTTTTTTTTTTTTTTTCTTTTTGGTACCAGGGATTGAACTTGAGTCCTTGTGCTTGCAAGGTAGGTGGTGGAACCAATTCTGATCAATCTTAAATTGTTCTTAAATCTTATGTTTGTTCATCTTGTAGCTGTTGGATTGAGTTTTCATGATCTCTTTTAAGCGATCTTTCTTGTCACGGTCACTAACTGCAATCCTCCGGCATTCTAGGTCTGATATTCTGTCCTCACTTTTGTTCATTTAGCTTTGTAAACTTTCAATGGAATTTTTAATCTCCTAATATCTGTTTGAATCTATTTCATGAATTTTATTTCTTTCCTGTGTTGGGCTTTCATGATTTTCATCATTTTCTAAGCTTTGCTATTTTTTAAATTTATGTCTCCTCAAGACTTACTAAGTAAGTCCTCCATTATGATCATCATCTTTTTTTTTAACCTAAGAAATTATTTCTGATATGATTTTCTGTATAGCCTCATATATTTGTTTATTTACTTCTGCTGCTATCATTTCAGAAAATTCAGGTGGGTGGCTTCTGATTTCCTCTATCTCATTGTCCCCTGGATTTGTTCTGGATCAGCTGGTGGTCTTGGATTGTGTTTTGCTTTTATGTGTTGTCATTTTCTATTTTAATTCATTTTCTGTGTTGATGCTTGTAATTTTCCTAGGGAAGGTAGATCTGATTGAGGAAGGTAACTAGATTGAGGCTTTTCTATGAAATTTCTTTTCCTCAAAGATATCTTTCAGGTACAGCTGGCTCTTGGTCTTTGTGTCTGTCCCAAGATCCTACCTTCCCAATTTATTAGAGATGAGAAGTTGCTATCTATTTGACTTAGCACCCAATCCTTTTATAATGGATTTTGGTGATGATTATGATGCTAGACAATCACAGTGTTGTTATACAAGGGAGATCAACTGATTACAACATGTATGACATCCAGGCTAAAGTAGTACAATTAGCAATAACAATAAAATAAAGCACAGCCTAGAAACTGAGAAACTGTGGTAACTATTAATTTGGTAGCTTTAACCATAAGCACAAGATCTACAGGTTCAAAACAAAACCCAAAATAAATTTGAAACTTGTATGCAGTGACTTTCCCCTTGGTAGAGTGATTTTTACCCTGTGAGGGGGAAATTTAAGTGGGATAGGGAACAAAACAGAGAGATAACTGAAGAGCAATATAGTAGAAGCAAGAATGAAGGACAAAGGATGATCACCCAAGTTTTGGGAAACTGGAGAAGAGGGCAAGAGAGGAAGCATAAAGGAGGAAGCAAAAGAATATGAGAGTGAACCAGAAAGACTAGAGACGATGTTCACTCACATGAAAATATTAAAAAAATCAAGAAAAGCAGTTGAGGCAAGAGAGAAAAAGGATGGACAAAACTAAATAAACAATAAAATAAAAATCCAAACAACAACAAAAACTCAATAAAATTTCTCTCTTGCCCACAGTTCTGTAGTCATGTCCAAGTCAGAGCCCAGATCTGTGCTGTGTAACCTCACCAAGTCTGCAGTTGGATTAGTGATGGGTGCAGGGCTGATCTTGGCCTCTGGATATGGGGGGTTGGAGCTAGTCTTCCAACAGCTTTCTGAATGTTCCTTGGTGGCTGTCAATGTCTCCTTACCCCATTTCTCTCTGCCTTGCTCTCCCAGTTGCTGTGGTTCCCTCAGCCAGAGAAAGCCCAAGGCTGCTCCTAGTTGCATGTAGCGTTGGCCCCTCCTGGACCTTACACAGCCTCCTCTGTTCCAGTCTGCTGGCTCTTCCCATGATGCTGTTCCTAGGGTTGGAGGAGTGCTGACTTCACTTCCCACTTGTCCTGCTGGCCTTGGGATGCTGGGCTCCCACTTCTGCACTCTGTAACCCTCTCTTGAAATCTTGATGCTTCCTCCTGCCCTCTGGTCACTGGGAAGGAGAGGTTGTGCTATTCTGTTCTGCCCCCTCACTGTTCCTAACCTTGCTGTTGCTAGAGGTTTCAGTTAGCTGCTATGGGGCATGAGGAAGGAAAAAAATGGTGAAACTATGGGCCTGTCTAGAGGAAACAGCTTCCTGAGCACTCACTCCTGTGTAAGGGCAAGATTTGTTGCAGGCTGCTGCATCCTCTGTTTTCAGGAAACCATAAGAGGCAAAGGCCTTAAATCCCAGACCTGTTCTGTGTGGATTCAGTTTGCCACATTTCTGCTGTCCATCTTTTTCTTTCTTTTTATTTTAAGCTTCCCAGATGGTGATTTCTAATCCATGTGCCAGCAGCCTTGTGGGCTGAATGGCCATTTTTGAAAGTCCTATCCTACACTTTGGTTGATCTACAAGTCTCTTATTTTAGGTTGATTTGGGCATCAGGATTATATGTCCCTCTCTTTCTTCCAATTACCTGTGTTTTTAGTTGATTTCCTCAGAGTAACTCCAGTGTGGCTCCTCTTTTATTCAGTCATGTTGAAATACTGCCAATAAGACTTTTAAAAGGCAACACAATATGTTTCAGATCTTAATAGATTAAAAATATATTTATTTTAATTGTTAAATAAAATT
>NW_022900926.1:7443682-7468901 GCF_012274545.1 Fukomys damarensis
GTACACACACACACACACACTCAAACACAAACACGCGCACTGTGGAATGACTAAATCAGGTTAATGAATACATACATATCTTTTTTGTGCTAAGAACCATTAAAATTTATTTGCAGTTATTTTCAGGAATACAATGCATCATTTCTAACTACACTCACATATTTCACTGTAGATCTCTGGAACATATTTCCGCTATCTCACTGATACTCTTTTTCCTGGGGCCAAGTCTGCCTATCCTCTCCCAGCTACTTTCTGTTTCTATGAGTTTAACACTTTTAGATTCCACATATAAGTAAAATCATATGGAATTTCTCTTTCTATGCCTGGGTTTATTCCATTTGACATAATGTCTTCCAAGTTCATCACTTTGATCATAAATAATAGGATTTTCTTTTGAAGAAGGCTAAATTGTAATTTTTATGTATATTTATATATGTGTACCATACAATGTTTTCTTTATTATCCATCTTATTCACTCACTGATGGATAGATTAGTAGATTCTTTACAATTTTTCTTCTTTTTCAAAATTAGTGTTTGTCTGCAGTTCATAATAATGCACCACCTTGGGGAATTGGTGCAGGTACATATTGCATCTTAACCATTGTACTTCCCCTTCCCTCTCCAACTTCCCATTTTCCTATCTCTACATGCCCTCCTCATCTCCACAGAGTCTACCTTCCAGTTTTGTATCGTCTATCTTATATTTTTCTTTTAAAGTTATTTATGTTTTGGGTTTCTCATGATACAGAAACTATGCAGTATTTAAGTATGTGTGTCTGATTTATTTCACTTAGCATTATGGCATTAGATACATCAATTTTTCTAAAAATCACATGAATTTGTCCATTTGTTGTCTACAATGAATAATCCTATCCTACAATGAACATGAGCATATAAATACCTCTTCAACGTACTGATTGTTTTCCTTTGTATATTCTTTTTCTTTTGTTAAGTAGTGGGACTGCTAACTCTTAGAATAGTTCTATTTTTAAAAATTTTGTTAGGAACTGCCATGCTGTATCCCATTGACTGGAATAATTTTTATTCTCATCAATGATGTGTAAGGATTCCCCATTCTTCACATTGTCATCAACACTTATCTTTCCTTTTTTTGATAACACTCATTGTAATGGGTGTGCGATGATACCTTATTGTGTTTTTATTTGAACTCTCTGATGATCAGTTATAGTAAATGTTTCTTCATAGACTTATTGGTAATGTATATGCTTTCTTTTGACAAATGTCTGTGCAGGTCTTTTGCCCATTTCTTAGGTTTTCTTGATACTTGATTCTGTACATTCTTTATATATTTTGGATATTAAATATTCTCTCCATTTTGTAGGTTATCTCTTTGTCTTTCTGATTATTTCCTTAACTGATAAAAAATGGTTTTGTGTGATGCTATTTGTGCATTTTTGCTCTGGTTTCTCTGCTCTAGGGTTCATATTAAAATGAAGTCACTGCTTAGACCAATGCTATGGAGTTTTCCTCCATTTTTTTCTAGTTTTACAGATTCAGCTATTCCATTTAAGTCTTTTATATGGTATGAGATAAGGGTCCAATTTCATTTTTCTGCTTCTGAATATTCAGTTTTTCAATAATATTTATTAAAGGCACTGTCTTTTCTCCATTGTGTGTTCTTGGAAATTGTGTTGGAAATGAATTGTCCATAAACATGTGGATTTATCTCTGAGTTCTTGCCTGTTCCATTGGTCTGTATATCTGTTTTTAAATCAGCACCCTGGAGCTTTGATTACTGTAGCTTTATAGTATAGTTTGAAGTCAGGTAGTTATGTTGTCTCCTCCTCTGTTATTTATGGTCCAGATTGCTATGCTTATTGAGGATCTCTTGGGTTTCAGATGGATTTTAGAATTATTTTTCTGTTTAGATGAAAAATGTTATTGTTATATGATATGAATTCCACTGAATCCATAAATCTCTTTGAGTAATAGACTCTTCAACAAGATAATAATTCTACCGATCCATGACCACATGTTATCTTTCCATTCCAGAGCTTGTTTTTAAAAAATATTATAAGTAGTTCCTTGTCTCTGGTAAAATCTCCCCAAGGATTTCTATGCATGTTCCAAATAATGTCCTTCTGAAGAGAAAGTATTACTTCATCTCACATTATTTCTACACAGGCAAAACAAAAAGAACTAAATACACTAAATACTAAATATTAATTACAAGTTTTTTCTATCATACAAATGGTTTTTATTTTATGAATGACCATGGCTGCCTATATAAAATATAGTTTAAAAAATCCAGAAGTAGTTAAATATGTTTTTGATTCTGCTTCAACTAATGTAAGACCTTTGTAAATGATACACACCTGGCTTTTTTTATGAATATTTTATTTTATTGAGAATCAGAAACCCTTTACACAATGACAATATGATGTAAATATAAGCACTGCCTTTTTCTTACATAGCAAGTTAATTTTAAAAATGATTCCATTATTCAGATGCAGATTTTGCTCAACACTGTTGAGCAAAACTATTTTTAAAAAGTTTCACTTTAGCAGGTGTAAGCATCAATTTATAGAACAGCCAACTAGATGTTAAATAATTATTTCCCCAGAAATTCTTAGATGAATGAGCAATACTTTACTTTTGGAGGAAAAAGAACATAAAAGAGTTGAGCTTTTCTTAAAAGTAGTTCCTAAAAGGATAAGGACAAAAAAGATCATAAAGAATGCAGCCTGCTTTCGTCCCACTCCTCATTCATTATGCTGATTTTGAGGTGTTTTTGTTTTTTATTTTAGTGAGAAACAAATTGCCAAAAACATTAACTGTTCCTCACATTAACACAGTAACACTAAATAGTTCACCCTCTTTGGTGAGCCCTGCATACTGATCCAGTTTTCACATCACCTTTTTACACGAGCAGTTTTTACTCGTGGAATAGTCACAGTGAGGAGAATGTCCTTGCCAGCGTGCCTTGAGAATACTGAAGCAGTGGTAACAGACGTGATTGCACCAGCCCTTTCAGCTTGTAAATCCAAGCTGGAGTGCAGAGAACATCAAAGGGGTCAAAGGGATAGCAGAGGTTTTGTGTCCCAACTTGTCTCTGTTCTCTTTGTGGGAGCTGATCCCATCTGTCTCCAAGAGCCGAGTGTAGCTTTTCCCATTGTAAGAACTGTTCACAAGTCACCTAACTAAAGATTAAACATGTGGCCCCTTTCCCACACATTCAGCCTGGTGTTAAAATGGAGTTGCTGAGGAGGGAGAAGTTCTAGTGTGCTTTTGTACAGTGGAGCGCTATGGGTGACAGTAATGAACTGTACATTTCAAAAGGCTAATTTTTTTACCACAGAGAAATAATAAATATTTGGGGAGTTAGAAACATTTAACCTGCTTTATGCACTATAAAGTATCAAAACATCACATGCAACCTCCTTAGTATGTACGCTTCTGTAAACCAGAAAACAAATACATTATTTAAAGATATCAACTTTGGAAACATTTTGTTATGTGTTTATCCCTTATAGAGATTTTGATAGCCAATTCAGTTAATAACAGGTACTCTGCAGGATGGCTCTGAAGCTAGAGATTTCATAAACCTACAGAAAATGCCAAACACAGTTCCAGATAAGCAACAAAGAGTTATGAATCATGATTAACTGGGCATCTGACCATGAGATTCATTGGCTACTCTCAATAGAAAAAGGTATACTTTCATATTTCCTGAAATCATTACCTATTTTCTCATTTTGTAGAGTGTAGGACTGCAGTGTCCATATAATGAGAAAGTATCACAAAACAGGCTTTGCTGTTATCACTTTAATTTTAAATTGTGATAGGCATTTTATGATATAATCCCTCATGCCTGAGGATTGAAATCTTTACAAGAAAAATAGAAATATTTAGAACAGAGAAACAAGAATTTATTAAGTCTCAGGCCTGGTGAAACTAGAGTAAATTCCTTTTAATAAATCTTCTTGCGGTACATACCTATTCTAAGACAGGACTACGTTACTGGCTTAAAACACACAGGCAGTATCTAATGTGAATCAAGCTTTTTCTGTGTACTTCAATCTTCTTTCTGACTTTGACTATATTTTGCTACTTTGGCCCCAGACCAATCATTAATTAGCATGGGCAGTTAAAATATTTTTCAAAGTTAAATAGAATAGGTAAATTAAATTGCTTTTATGCTCTGTGAAGAACCCCATTTTGTTCATTCTGCAAATAACCTTTCATTATATGACAATCTATTATTGCCTAGCCTCAATTCTACTCTCCTCAGAAGGTGGGTTGGCATTTTTGTGGTATTTTCAGTCTAGGGAGATAAATCTGCATTTCTGTCTGGATTGACCAGATGAGGCTCCCTTCAGAGCTAATTAACGCATTGCCAAGGGGGTCACCTCCGCATGGTAGGTGGGGCTTTACACCTCCAGGGCGACCATGCACTGCCTTCTTAACCCTCCAGATGCTCCAGCACTGGAAACCAATCAATCTTGTACGTAAATGGTTAGCACACTTACCCCAGGGTCCTGAAAAGACACACTAAAAGAGGTGCATGACTTTTCAAGATATCCCAAAGGATATTCTTTTGTTCTCCTCTTTATTATCTGCCCGGATTGAGGGAAGGATGTTCATGACACACAAGATGTCAAGCCAAGGTTGGTGGACAAGGCATGAGCCCTCTGTTTCTGTTACATTTTCCGGCTGCTGACACGTATTATAATACCTTCTTGATGGATTTGACTGGAGATTTCTCATCAGCCTCAATCATAACAACTAGAAAGCCAAAAAATGGATATGAAAAACCCTCAAGTGCCCAGTCTAAGGAAAGAGTTAAATGTCACACACTCTGGTAAAAAATATTTAAAGCATACCCCTGGCACTTCTGATGCCCCTGGAGGCTGGTGAGGGTATTTCTTGGAGGCATATTACCTGGGCTATCTGGCATTATTTCTGTAGGAGTTCAGATTTGGTTCACAGATTTTGTAGGTTTTTCTGCACAGACACTCCATTTAATGAAGGAGTTCCCTTAACTGCGCTTTTGCTAAGAAAGAATGCAAACTCAATATTCTTTAGTAGTGAGGAAGGGAGGGGTGACAAGTGAAGGGGAGGAAGAAGGCGCGGGGAACCCAGTGGAGCTGGGGTTCCCTCAGGTGGTTGGCTAACTAGGTCGGCCTTTGTGCAGAGCCTGGCTGCCTGTGGGATGAAGCTAAGAGACAGAAGAATGACAGTCTGTAGGAAGAAAGAGGACAGTAATTACGGGATATGTGTGATTAGTGCGGTAGCCAGAGAAATTAAGCCACAAGACCTAGGAATCTTCCCTTCTGTGTGGTACCTGCAGAGGGAGAGAAAAGACCTCACTACAGAGTCGGGTAGGAATCCACTCCCTGCCAGCTCAACTTGATTGCTTTCTCGGTTACCTACTGTGGAGACTGAGCAGCTCCACCTTCCTTTCAGTGCAGCTATATTGTCCTTCCTTGAAAAAAAGGCAGATTAAGAATTTACAGGGATCCCTCCATCACTGGCCTCTGACAGCAGCACTCAGGGAGCTGATTTTTCATGGTTCAATTTGCCCAGGGCCAAGATTCTTATCAAAATATGTCCTGTTAATGTAAAGCACCATTGCACTTTTGAGAAATATATAACTTCCTATTAGATGTTTCTTTTCGTTACTTTCCCACCATCCTCTTGTTTCAGTAGATGACTTTGTTCCTTAATTGCTGTAATCATTATTCCTGGAGACTCTAGAGTTGAGTTGGTGTTTAGAGGCAAAGACTGAGTCGTATCAGTTTGGAATTATTTTATAGGTGGGTAAACTGTGTTCTAATCATCTCGAGTCTGAGATTGTCCCAGCTGTCACTTAGGTCATACTTCAGTTGTTTTGTTAATTTAAACTTTTAATTAAAAGGGCATGTTTGGAAAATAATTGAAAACATGAAAGCTACTTAATTGCATCAAGTCGAAAACAAAAACTACTCAGTCTCTGCTTAGTGCGACGGTATTTTTCAGAGCTGCTTCAGATGGCTAAGGGGAGGGGTTGGTTAGATCCATGCTATTCTGTGCATACAAACATCTATCTATAGCCATATCTCTACCTGCATCTATATCTGTCAGTCTGTATCTCCGTCTGTCTGTGTGTCTGTCTATCTCTCTATCATCTGTCACCTATCTCACCTCAGATCTGATTAGGCATGAGTGTGGCTGAGCTTCTTACTGTCTCTCTTGAGTGCAAGTGACTTGACATTGATCCTTTACTATACTAGGTGTTCACGGGGCAGTTCGAGGTCACGCTGGTAAATTATGTAATTGTCCTATACTTGATCCCAGGGCTTCAAAACAAAGCACATTCTTTAATGCTGTATGTTTTGTTAACGGAGTAAGAAACTGGAAATGCTGTTATTCTGCTGGAAATATGAAAGATTAGCAGACAAACCATAATAATTTCCCAGGAAGAGGAAATGAAACGTTGTCGTCTCCTGTTTAGGTTGGTGCCGCCTGACCCAGGCAGGTTCACAGTTCAGGCCCACACTGCCCACTCAGCAGCAATGCCATTGCCTGCTGGTGAGTTTTGCTCTAATAATTTATGAGGCATTGCATTTTGTTATAAGCTTTATTTGCATCTTCTAAACAAGTACTCCAAAACTACTGCATTCTCTGAAACACATGCATGCTTTTTTTTAATACATAGGGTGACATTCCACCCAGAGAGATTTACATCAGACTTCATTTTATTGCAGGATATACCTAAACAAAGATCTTGTTCTCTGTGCTAATGGGACAGGATGGTTGTGTTGTGTTCAGGATGAGCCCTTCAAAAATGCCAAATGCCGGTTCCCCTGGATTGTGGTGTCTCACAGCATCTTCTCTATTTTATTCTGACCTTCCTCCTCACAGCCTACAGGAATAGAGGGAGGAAGACTGGAGTATATTTGATATTTCTGAATGACTTATTTTAGAGGCATTTGTTAATGAGTTATGGTCATTTCAAATGAAAGATCTGAATTTGTCACTTTAGTTATTCTGTAATATTCATTGATGATATATCTGAGAAATTCTATAAGCATTCTCAATAAGTAACCCTTAATGATACTTTTTAGTTATTTAAGCTTATTGGTGAATTATAGATACACATAGTGATCACCTTCATCATAGGGAATTTGTACCTGTGTGTAATGTGTCCTGATTCTATTCTTTCACATTCTCATCCCCGCCCTTCAACCCCTCCTCCCCTCCTTATTTATAAAACCTTTGTTTCCATTTTTCTTTCTTCTCAGTTCTTCTTTTCCCTCCCTTCCCTCCCCTGCCCCCTCCCCAGTTCCCCTTCCCTTTTTAATATTTTCTTCCTATTTCACAATATCTATACACATTTTGGTCCTTATTTACACTTTTAGCTTCTCACACCAGAGAAGCAATGTAATATTTGTCCGATTTATTTCACTTAAGAATATGGTCTTAAAGAACAAACGGCTAATAAATATATGAAAAGAGCTCAACATCACTGGTAATTCCAGAGATGCAAATTAAAACAACTCTGAGATTCCACCTCACTCCAGAAAGAATGGCTGTTAGCAAGAAATCAACCACTAACAAATGCTGGCGGGGCTGTTGATGGGAGTGCAGACTGGTGAAACCACTGTGGAAATCAGCATGGAAATTCCTCAAAATACTAAAACTAGAGGTTCCGTTTGACCCAGCTCTTCCCCTTCTTGTTATTTCCCAAAAGATTTAAAAGCACCGTGCCACAATAATATGTGCATTCCCATGTCTATAGCAGTGTAGTTTGTAATAGTTAAATCTTGGAAACAGCCCAAATGCCCATCAACCAATGAATGGATGAAGAATATGTGTTTTTTTTATACAAGGGAGTACTAGTCATATAGAAGTGTAAACTGGAGACATTTCCACGTAAGTGAATGCATTTTATATATATTTTTTGTAATAAAAATTTGTCAGTGAATCAAACTATCCTGGTCTCATACTTCAGCACATAAAGCTTTTGAGACTTTACTTTTTGTGACTTTAAAACTTTTAATATTTTTCTGGTTTTTATTAAGAGAAAATTAAGCAATAAAACATCCAGCTGTGGCTTTTTTCTAGTAACAAATGCTTAATGGGAGGGATGGAGTAGAGAATCTGAAACAAACAAACAGGTGAGTGGAGGTTGTTTTGAAGCTAAAGATAAAATAAATAAGCTGGATAGAAAGACTGAAGGTGACTTAAGATCATTCATCTATTGAATATTAAAGAATCATGTTAGGAAAAATGTCAAAAATTATATTGGGAATAAATATAAAGCACAATGATTTGGCCACAGAAGAAAAGTTGGGGCTGCTGAACTGCTGCCAAGGCTGAAGGAAGGAGGAGCGGAGCCCCCAGCAGGCCGTGGGGACAGACAGCTCTGTGGAGATGCAGACTGTGCCCGGGAGAGCCGTGTGCTGCATGGCTCCCAGTGCACAGCTGTGTGCCAGGATGCTTGGAACTGAACCACAGTCAGCTCAGTCCGCGTCTTTGTAACAGACAAGGAAGAGAGGAAGAGCCCAGGGGCAGAAGGACAAATAAGGAAACTGCTGTAGTAGCAGCATGCACTCGTGTGCCATAAAATACTTTTTGAAGTTCTAATAGCAACAGTCCCTGTGGAACCATGATAACAGGACAGACAGGCACTGATGTGTATATGATGTCATCACCAAAACCAGACCCCAGAACATGTTGGGGTTCAAAGGCACTCTAATCTGACTCCGTTCGTATGTTTTCCCTCCTAAGTCCTTGCCAGAAATGAACGAAACAGAGAGACTCTTGTTTGTGGCAGCTTCTCTGATCTGACCTGGAAACTGAAAGTCAGAGAACGAGGCAAACGCTGCCTGAAGCAAGCCCATGGACTTGAGGATCAAGCTGGTGATGGGTTTAGATGAAGATAGTAGTTGAAAGACGCATTGCACAAGCTCCAACAGTTATTTGAAGAGCTCTCCAGTGCTTTGAGGGGAACATGAAGTTAGATCCACAGTTTGTAAATAAATGTGATTTTATCATAATGATGTTAGAACTGACTGTGAAAGGAACAAGGCACTTTCTCTGGCCCTGGAAATGCTATCTTTTCTTTTTCTGAATAGTTTGGGGCTATTGAATTTGATCTGGTATAGGTCATACTAATCAATATTTTGTCAATGAGTGATAAACCTGTTCAGCATTGTGAGGAGGGTGCTCCCAATATCTGAGGGTCATTCATTAGAATTCCTAGGAATCACCATTCTCAAAGAACTGGATATTAATGACCTCCATCTAACTTTATATATATGTAGCATAAACAATGTCCTCACTGAGTAATATAAAAATCAAGAGTTATGAAGCCCAGGACAGGAAAATTCACACTCAATGGACAAATCAGACATTATTGTTTGGCCTAATCCTGTCCTCTTTAATAAGGACCATAATTTGCAATGTCCCTAAATTCAAATGACAAAGCCCTTTCTCAGTGTTTATATAGCGCAAGCTAATTAGTATTAGAAATACCTGCCTTATTTCCCTTTCTCTGTAATTTAGACATCTATCTGGGAGGGGACTGAGTACAGCAAGTGTTCTTTTCAGTGTAAGCAAGGAGTAGTTCACTTCCTGTACTTTTCGTGAACTTTGTAATGGTTAAATGGAGCTATATTCAACATGAACTCGTGAATACCTCCCTTTTAATTATCTTGGCTGGGAGTGAGCTCTCAAGAAAAAATAGAAATCATTTGATTGTTTTAACATCATAACAGATTCCTTAGTGGGACAGTAATATTAATTAGGCCCAGCATCACTCATTATCATTAAGAGATAATGTGAGAGCTTTTTCTCTGTTGAATACTGCATTAAATTCATGTTATTATATATTCTTCAGCTGTTAAAATATTATATGATAGTTGTAGAGGTGGTTTTTTACAGTAATTATTCAACTATCAGGCTGGCTTTAATATCCAGTAAGTCTCTGGGGTGTTGTCTTTGGTTATATTCCAAACAAAGAAAAAAAGCTGGGTGCCCTATAAAAGGATATGTTTATGCTAATTTGAAATGGGTATTTGTTTGCCCAGAAATGTGGTTGGCATTCAGACAATAAGTTCAATGTAAGGTTCAAAGTTCTTATGTAGAGATTGACAAAGCAAGAGATGCAAGTGGAAAATTAGAAGTTAGTAGGCTGTGATTAGAGGAAGCTAACTTTGAAAGTTACAAAGGAGTTGTATTAGAGTTCTCCAGGAAAGCAGAACCAATAGCTGGATAGATAGATGCATAGATAGAAATTATAAAAAGATTGATTCTAGGAATTGGGTTCATAAAATCATGGACCCCGAGGAGTCCTGATTGCTACCTTCAGAATGGCTACCCAGAAAAGCAGTAGTGTTAACTATATTTGAGTCTGAAGGCCTGAGAACCAGGAACTCTGATGTCCAAGCAGAGGACAGAAAACCCAGCCTTAGAAGAAAGTGAGGTTAGCTCTTTCTGCACCTTTTACTCCATCCAGGGCCTCAATGGGCTGGGTGATTCCAACCCTTATTAATGAAGGCAGTCTACTGATTAAATATTAGTCCTTTCTAGTGACGCTCTTGGAGACACACACATATAATGTTTTACCAACTATTTGGAT
This sequence comes from Fukomys damarensis, assembly GCF_012274545.1. NCBI lineage: Eukaryota > Metazoa > Chordata > Mammalia > Rodentia > Bathyergidae > Fukomys > Fukomys damarensis. Next base: position 7,454,269 of record NW_022900926.1, read on the forward strand.
ATCCCTTAGCTGAGTCAAATTGAATCATAAAAAATTAACCACCGTGGGAGTGATTCCTGTAAACAAGCTTCCTCCCCTCTCCTGCTGCTGACCTTACCCTGTGCCCTGTGACCTCTTAGTGCTGTATCATCCTTTGCATTCTTCTTTTTTTAATGAAACTGTCCATTTTCACTCTACCTTCTGGACACTTTCCCATTCTCTCTGTGTGCTGTCGACTTTATCCCAATTCTGTCAAGTTTAACTCCCAAAACAGTCTCTGAATCCTGTGTTCATCTCTTTATCTTCCTTTATTGCCTTTATTTGGGGCCCACTCACGCTGTTTTCCTCTGATCTAGGTGAAGTCATTTGGATTCTAGTCTCCCCATACTGGTCTGTCTGAGGCACAGCTGAGAAACTGTTCTAGCACATTCATCCGTCTCGTGACTCATTTTAGGGTAGCTCTGCATTGCCTAAAAGACAAAGTGGAGCCACTGTTTCAATTATTTTAAGACTCTTCAAATTCGGCTTTGACTAATCATTGCAGCCTCATCTTTGTCCATTCCCCACCTTCAAAAACGTCTCAGCTTGCAAACACTCACCTCCAGGGGCTAGACAGTTAATTTCAGTAAGACAACTGGGCAGAGCGGCAGAAATAAAGAGCTCTGAAAAGAGTGGCAGTCTGAAGTATGCAAGTCCCACCTAAGGAATTCAACTTTATCTGTGTTACGTCAACAAAACAAGAGTTTTGTTCAGACAGAGTGGGTCCTAGACTGTAAACCTCATCCTGTATTAGCAGCACCAGACTTCCTCTGCTTGCCTGCTAGCATCATGGCATTTAGCTCTTACTATTTCTTTCATGGGTGAAACTGACATGCAGCATTTTCCCCTTCATTCACCTCATCCTTCTCGTTACTTAATATTTAGGTCAAATCATCATCGCTTCATAAATCTATACATAATCCTTATTTACTACAGATTCCCACACAATCTTACAGCATTGCATTTGTTTTCATTTAGTGCCTGCCTCTCCTACTGTGACTTTTTTGAGGGAAAAGATAACTGATTTTTGTATTTGGGGACACAGTGGTGACACAGTCAGGAAGATGGTGATGAGAACTGGAGATTTATGGTTCAACGTCTTAGCTTAGACTTAGTCTAACTACAGCTAGGGAAGTTTGGGGAAGTCTTGAGCATTGACACCATACAGAAGAAGAAAATGGAAATCCTGCTCTGTGACTCTGTCCATAGAACCTGGAATTATATCCATCATACCGTGGAAGAACAAAGAAAGGAAGAAAGAAGGGGAAAAGAACAGAAAAGATGGACGTTTGTGGAGGAGGTGAAGGGAGGGGGCATCAGGGATAGGGACGAAGGGGAGCAAGGCCTGTTTTGGAAGAATGACAATTCGAGATATGTAGTTATAGAAGAGTAAGACTGGACAGAGATCGGGTTAAACTGGGGACATGCTGAGCAGTCCTCGGCTCCGCTTCATTCCCTACCCATCGGCACCTGGACAGACTGTGTTTCTGGTTCAGTTTCCCCTAGAATAGGACCTGTCCTCATATTTTCTGCATGTGGCAATCCATTTTGATTTTTTCCTCATCCTTACTTTGAAAAATGGCTTATGGGAGAGGAGAGGGGATGTTGTCAAAGTCCCCAGGAAGGGGACCGTAGCACCGGCACCAGGGTAACAAGGAGGGGAGCTCAGCTGAAGGTGGTATTTTCCCACAGTGGAAATTCTTGTCTAGCTGGTCATTCCCATGAGACAGGATGACACCTACAATGTCCCGGAGAGAGACTTCCCAGAGCAGTGGTGGTGAGCCTTTCGAGCTTTCAGTGATATGAACGGTTCCCACCACTGCCCTAGCCCCATTCCTGATGAATTCGAAGTTCTCTGTAACAAGCCACTTTTTAAGAATGTAGCCTATGCTGGGGATTTAGCTCAGTGGTTCTGGTGACTGCCTCGCAAGTATAGCCTAAATATTTGAAAAGCCTATGTCCATTCACTTCAATGTACATGGTAGTAAAAGGAGGGGAGCCTTAATATTATCATGTGATATTTCTAACTTGAGTAGAGTGGTTTAACAGGACTGCCTGAAAAATACTAGACAAAAATATCTTTTGTTTTCTTACTATGGCAAACACTATAGTGATGAACAAGACAGAAACCATTTATGAGCCCTAGGAAAAAAGATAAGCACAAAGGATAAGCTTCCTCCCTTTTTTCCTGTAACCCTCGCCCAAAGCCCAAAGGGCTGCCAAAGGACTCTACTGTTGGCCTCTCCCAGGGGTATGTCCATGACATATTTTCACAAGGGCCTGAACACAGAGATAAAAGTGTAAGTGTGAGTGTCAGAGGTGGAACTAGAATACAAAGCTCTGTTGCCTGGCAGTTTGCTCGGAAGATAAATAGTTTCGCTTTGTAATAACAAAGGATTTCCATGTCTCCAAGTCGGCTACCTGACAGATCAGGAAATTGTTCCCAAGGAAGGCTCAGATCAGAGCTGAGTGACCGGATGGTGGGTTAGAGGTGTCCTTCTGTGAAAGGCAATGTTTTGTTCAACTCTGTGTTTTAAATCAGGCCTGCAGCACTTTGCAACATGGATTTGAAGTATAATCTTAATCCTCAGTACTGTATCACCATGTTTTCTTTCCATACCTAATTCTAATCCCAAACGGTAGATTTGTATGATGAGTGGAACGTGTACTAGTCAACTTCACTTTGACTGCTCATAGAATAAGTCTGATGGTCCTACCTTTGTTATAGCAAAAAATAAGCCATTAAAAAAAAGAATATATATATATATATGTGTGTGTGTGTGTGTGTGTGTGTGTGTGTGTGTGTGTGTGTGTGTGTATTTTACTTTGTATATATACAAAGAATAAAACAAATAGAAAACATTGCTGCTATGAGAGATAATTTGCAGTGTATAGTTTCCAGAATTTAAATGTTCATAATTTCCATAGAGTTATAAGATGTAGGCACAAACATATTTGTAACCAGAGGCCAGAATAAAAATTGAGAAAAGCCTTGGAATTCAGAATCATACAAGAACAGCTAATCTGTTGACAGCAAATGTTAATCTAAAGGGGTTTAAAAAAATCAGACCACACTGTGGGCTGTGCATGGAGTATGCATTATGTGCTGTCATTAAAGTGTTCTTTTCTCTGTTAAGCAAGTGTCCTCTGCTGGGGCATCTCCTTAGTTTAGTGGGAGTCTGGAGTTACACATGAAGTATGTGTTATCAGCTAGATATTAGTCAGCATGAAAATTTAATGATATTGTTTTAGCTATTTTTCAATTAGTGCATGAGTTTCATTCACATGACTTGTATTATTGAAGACATGAATTATCTCTGTGGTAAAACATGATCAGAGGTTTTTATTTTTCCCTACTATCATCTTATGACTGGTGAAAAACTATTAGCAACAGCAAAAATGAATATAGTTAAAATAAATCAAACCTTATTGTTGGCAATAATTCTGAGCTGCTGAATTATCTCGTGTTGGTTAGTTTAAGACTTTCCTTTGGATGATGTCAAGAAGTCTGTTCAGTTGCCACATTTCTTTTTGCTCCCAGCTGCTGAGTTTATATCCATCAGTGTCACGGGGCAGTGAGACTTTAAAAAGTTTTTGGAAGGGCACCAAGGCTGACTATTTCAGAGCACTAACCAAGACAGTTGGAGAGTGGAGAGTGAAGCAGATCCTTCCTCCCTCCCTCCCTTCCTTCTTTTCTTCCTCTTTTTCTCTTTTCCTTCCTTCCTTCCTTCCTCCTGCTCCTTCTCTCTCTCTCAACATTGTTAAAGAAAAGCCTGACTCCTTACAGAGGATGGTAGAATCAGTCAACACGTAGAGCTGCTTTGTTTAATTAAATCCATACCTTTTCCCAAGGCTTCCGAAATACAGTAATCATTGAAAGGCACCCAGCATCTCTTCTGTGGTGGCAGATACTTATTTTCTTCTTTGTAAGACAAATTGTAACTGTTTCTTTTGTGGCATCTCTCTCTTGCTGTCTCTCTCTCTGAAGAGCAGTAGGGCTGTGAAGTTTTGACAATGAAATTGAGTAATCTCTTGGGGGCTATTCTGAAATGAGATCCAAAACTTGGTTACATGCGTGCTAGTCTTTTTGTAGTCTAATTCATACTTATGTTATACTTTTTTATATTAGTCATCTCTAGGAGTAATATAGTTTTTGTAACAGATCATTCATTTATTTTAGATTTCTCTGAATATTTTAACACTATAGGATGTTCTCTAACAACTAGAATTTAATCTAAAACTCAGGTTAGGCAGATTTATTCTTTGCAATATCCACAAGTCAAATGAGTGCTAGCTGGATATAGGGAGCCCCTTTGTTCAGAATTCCTTTTGGGAAGAGACTGACTAATGAACAGGGAATGCTCCAGTGGGTTCTCACCCCTACTCTCTCAGCAACTCATATATTGATCTACTTAAAGTCTTCCTCATATGTAAGTAGGACAATAATTTTGAATCTTTCTGATAATCTAGCACCAATCAGTGCCATAATTAAAACTTTACTCAGAAGGATTCATGAATAGTTACAGACATTGATATGGTTTATTGTGAAGTACTTGGAAATTTATTCTAATTTATTATCTCCCCAAACCTAAACATACTCTCTTTGCATTTATTGCATTATTTGCAATAACTAAATAATGTGTATGTGCAATAGTGCATGCATGCAAAGTTCTTATTTCTTATTAGGGATGTTTGCACTGGAAGGGCAATACAGTATCTTTCTTTTTACAAAATCTACTTTGAGAAATTAAAAAAATTACAGAAAGGTTCAAAGTAATAAAGGAAACAGGCTTTTGCTACTGCTCCAAGACATCAATTATGTGTTGGTTTTTTGTTCAGAGAGGAAAAATTCCAATGTCCTAAAATATAGATTTTAAAACAACTAATTAATAATAAATGAATTCTTGTTTTTTTTCCTTTGTCTCTTTAATGGTTGAATCTATAATACAAATTTTACTATTTTTCCTGCAAAGAAAATTCAATCCATTTGGTAATGTTGGAGATGAGACGGCCCTGAGCTAGTGCTCAGCTCAGAGAGCTCTGAACTGGAAAATCTCACCCAGGGACACGGAAGGGACCCCGTTTGCTGAGGCTGCATTTCTTCATCACTTTATTTCTCTTTGACCCGTCTGACTGTCTTTGAAAGCATTTTTCTATATTGCTTCACTGTACTTTTTCTAGTGAGTCTATGTCCTGTTGCAGTATCATAAATAGGTGCTTGAATAAAAATGCTTTTAATTATTATTAATAAGACAGAATTCTGGTGGTGAAGTAGTCACTGGTATGAAGCAGCCGGTAAATAAGTGTCAGAGTACTGGACTAAGTCAAATTCTTTGCTGTCTGTTTGGAAGAGGAGAGAAGTCAAATTGCCAACTTTAGAAAATACAGCTCACTACGATTGTCAGGTCTAGATCCGGAGGACATTTCAGAGTAGCTCAACACAGCTCTGTCACTTTCCGTTTGCATTTACTTTCAATTCTCATGGTAGTTCCGAAGGAAAGGATGAATTTCACAAAAGGTTCTTGTTTGCATATTGTAAACCACTTTCTCTTTCTTTTTCTTTTTCTTTTTTTTTGTACTGGGGATCAAACTCGGGACCTTGCGCTTGCGTGGCAGGTGGTGGCACCACTGAGCTAAATCCCTGGCCCATAAACCACCTTTTCTACTAACAAAGCATAACTGTGTGATTTAGGGTTTTGATCGGGGGTGCTGATAGATAAAAGATAGCTAAAATTAGAAAAAGAAAGTTAAAAATATGTTTTCATGCAGAAATTTCTATTTCCCTTTTTCAATATGATGGCCTAAATATGCTTGTTAATCACTATGGGATGGAAACGTGTATTATCACAGCTTTTATCCATATACGGCCGGTCGTGCTGTTGCTGCTGGATGGTGTCTGTAGCTGACATTATTTTTCTTCTGTGTTGGTGAGAGAGATAGGAGAATCCTTCCAGCTTGAACATGAATGAATAAACATGTCCTTTAGTTCTTTCTCTGTGACTGTTGGAGTTGGTCACAAGGCTTCTTTACACAATTAGATCTCCCTCATCCAAGTTTACAGGCAGGTGGTTTCCTATTTTTCAACAAAACCGAAGGAAAATCTAATCTCGTTGTCAGCTAATAGATCACTAAAAATAATTTTTGATGATAGACCACCATGTGAATGTTGGTATGAAGTGCTGACAGAGTTCAAGGAATTTTGCAACATTTCCACAAAAATAGCCTTGTTCCAATCTGTTTATTTTATGAACAATTTTTCTTAGTGTTGGATTTATAGAGGTGAGACATAAGATAGAAATGGTGACATGCTCTGTTTCATCCTACAAAAATGATATTATATAATAATGAACCAAATGAAAAAACATGTTACAGTGAGAAAGCTATTTCTAAAAATGACTTATTGTTTAAAAACTATCAAAGTGTGTAAGTATGCTATTTTGACAGACTGCACAATATAAATATCGATAACTCAATACTGAACATTTATTTTTAATCTTAGAGACTTTAAGGACAAGGGATCTAGGTGTCATTACTTTCTACAAGCATTCGAAGAGATGAGATGAAATTATGTTGTAGAAATAGAAGCAAAATAAATTCTAGGTGAAATATTAATAATGTAGAAGTCAAAGGAGAGCCTTCCTACATTTCCTAAACAGATGGCAGTTGGTGTGTATCAAAGTGCCACCCAGTTCCATTGGATGTAGTTAAAAGAGTGACATAGAATTTTATTTTTAAAATCAACATGTCTTATTTTCCAAAATTCATATCCTTTGCAACTATTTAAATTTATAATGAACCCCACACTTTAGGTGCTAAAAATATCTGGCTTTCAAATGTCTTTGGAGGTTTGTGAGCAAAATGTTTGAACACCCCAATGCTATTCTAAATCTTGGCCTGTCTAACTGGGATTGACATTTGCTCTATTTTTTGGTACTGGGGATCGAACTCGGGTCTCTGTGCTTGTGAGGCAGGCAGCAGAACCGCTGAGCTAAATCCCCGGGCCTGCTCTACTCTTCTTTGTCATTTTACTCCATCACTATCTGTAACAACTAAGGCCTAGGACACTGTGGGTTAGCACCATTCTCCGGGCACTTAAATTGCTAACTAGTCATGTCTTCTCTGCGGTCCTGCTATGATGTCTTACTGTGTTAAAGGCTAGACCTTCTGTAATCTTGGTCTAAAAGCCTGCCTCCTTTGTGTATTGTCCATAGTCACCGCACCTAAAAGATTGTTTTTCCCTCTGTAGTGTTTTAGTTCATATAACTTGGATAATATTTGTTACACACTGCCTTGTAGATAGTCTTTGTCTTCGTTTCTCCTAAATGCTGATGTGGAAAGACTGAGTCTTCCATCAGATTTTATGACTTACAGTGCCAAGTCCAGAACCTTTGAGACAGGAGTCTCACTCATTAAATCAATGCATCAGTGGATTCAATGTGCTAAAGGGAAATGGCTTCCACCAGTACAATCTTCCTTTGATATGTTTTCTTGCTACTTCTGAATTAGGAATCACAGGGGATATTGAAATCAACTCAGTAAGGGAGGTGGGATTAAGGCTGGGGATCCACACTGGGAACATTATTATAGATAGATAAGTATATTGGGAAGAAAGGAAATCTGGAAGAGCTTAAGGTTGAGAAAAAAGTAGAAGAATTTTCAATTCGATGTGCTGCAAAATCAGAGAGGAATGATTTTGTTAGGGAGGTGGGAGGGAAAACGAATGATCCACATCACAGGGACTGAAGAAAGCAAGGGTCTTGCTCAACAGAGTTTTTGTTTGTCCTGATCCAGCTTGTAGGAATCCAGTCCAAAAACTGTATAGCCAGAACAGCTGTACCTTTAATTGTTTTATTAGTTTTTTTTCACAACATGAGTTCCAAAGTAATCAAATTACTTAGACAAATAGAAAAGGTTTTTTTCCATCCCACTTTCTCTTCAGATATTTGTTTTGTTTAGTTTTTATTGGAGGATAAAATATTTCTCAACTTTCTTCAATTTTAAAATAATGTTCTGGGGGATAACAATCTATAATCTAGAACCCATGGTGATTTCATTCCTCAAATAGTGCTTTTATGGTCTCATTAACTGTCTCACAGAGGTGGCTCCCAGAGACAGAAGTCTGCTCTGCTCAGTAGCATTCTCTGAGAATCAGCCAGTGCCGCAGTATGTTTCAAACACACAGAGTCCAGAAGCCTGCTTGTGGACAGCATGTTTTGGGATCTAATCTTCCACATATTAGTGTACTTTTCTGTTTGTGAAGAGAAGAGTTGATTTTCTCAAAATGAATTTTGCTTGCTCACTGACGTGTTCTTTTTTCTCCCATTTAATCTATTAGTCCATGTTTGCGGTAAATGATGGTTATATTCCTGTGAGGAGTTGGCCCAAGTACATAACACATCTCAATTAGTTTTTCATGACTTTCCTCTCCCCTCCCCTTCCACCTTCTCCTTCTATCTTTTGAGTCATTTCCCATTTGAAAAAGACCTATTTTCCTATGTTCTATCACCCATCTTTTATTTTGTTCTTTATTTATATTTTGGGTTTCTCATATAAGAGACACCGTGTGGTATTTAAACTTGTGTGTCTGATTTATTTCACTTAACATTATGGTCTCAAGGTGCATCCATTTTTCTACAAATAACTAAAATTTATCTTTCTTTGTGGTGGAGGAGTATTGTTTATCCATTCATCCGCTGAAGAACATGTAAGTATTTAAGTATTATGAAGATTTAAGTGTTATGAATTGAGCTGCTATAAACATGGGCATACATGTGTCACTGTAACGTGACATCTTTAACTCTTTTGGGAAGTATCTAGAAGGGAAATAGCTGCTATATCAGTCAGTGCTTACTAGAGAAACAGATTCAATGCAAGCTATGCAAATATGTAAGATTTACAAGACCGGCTTTCAACTGTGGCCCAGAGAGAAGGGCGTAGAAGAGGGCAAAGGTTCTGTCTGCCCACTGGAGATCCTAAGGGTCTAATCAGAGGCCTGGAGCTCATTGTAGCATCACATGTGAGCCCATAAAAGGAGGCTGGAAGCCAGGAGACGATGTCCAAGGTGCAGGGGAAGACTGGAGCTCCTCTGAAGAAACAGAAGGGACCCTTCCATCTCTGTTTCCCTTTTATACTATGTACACAAGCCTGCCCAGGGTGGTTCTTCTATCTTCAGTAAATCCTCTCACACATACCCAGAACTATGCTGACCCAGTTTAGTTGGGCGACTCTTACTCAATTTGACACAATCAGTTAACTATCAAGCTGGATCAAAAGAAATCTCTAGTTTCAGTTCTGTGAGGAATCTCCGGGCTGATTTCCATGTGGTTGTCCTAGTTTACATTCCCGCTAACAGTGTAGGAGGGTTGCTTTTCCCTGCAGCCTCACTAGTGTTTGCTCTTATTTGATTTCTTGATGATGGCCATTCTTTCTGGAGTAAGGTGGGAACTCAGTGTTGCCTTAATTTGCTTTGCTCTAATGCCCAATTCTATTAAACATTTTTTCATGTGTTTGTTGGCCATCTGTACTTCTTCTTCTGAGAAGTACGTGATCACTTCAGTTGCCCATTTTTTTGATTGGGCCTTTATTTTGGGGGTCTAGTTTTTTGAGCTTTTTATATAGTCTAGATATTAAAACTGAGAAATAGCTGCAAAGTTTCCCCCATTCTTTATTCTTTTTGTTGTTTCCTTTGCTGTGGAGAAACTTTAATTTGATATGATCCTATTTATTGATTCTTGATACTATTTACTGTGGCATTAGGTCTCTGTTCAAGAAAATCCTAGCCTATGCCAGTGTCTTCAAGAGTTTTAACTATTTCATCTTCCCACAGATCAAATGTTTGTTTTTAACATTTAGTTGTTGGATCCATTTTTATTTTAGTTTACTACACGATGTCTTACTGATCATTCATTCTTGAAATGAAGTATGACTTGGGCAACAGATAGCAATAAAAATCAATAATTTAAAACAAATTTAATTTTAGGAAAAGTTAAATATTTGGAGAAGTATGTGACATTTTTAAGTAAGCAAGATTAGTACTCACCTTTGAGAGCAAAAATTACCCCAAGAAATATGTAAGCACAACTTATACAGATTTTATGGAGAGGTTTTGATCTGTGTTTTCAGAGAGAAGCATATGTTATTCTCTTACATGCAGTTGCGTAGAACTGCAGAAATAGAAGCTCAAGAAGAGAGAAAGATACTTATTCTTGTTCATATATGTCATTATATAAAAATAGTAAGTTTATTGTCTGGTATTTACATTAAAAATAGGTAAAGTGTATCAATATATTTATCACTTACATGTATAAAGTATATGCATGTATGGACAGTTATGTTTGGTCTTAGGACTTTTTAGACAGTGGAATTAATGTGAGCCAAGTTGTCTTTGCACTTAGGTATGACCACAAAGTTACATATACACACCAATGGGGTCTTATTCAGACCTGCACTGAGTTAGCATGATTGTAAGAAACATTTTTTATGAGGGTTGAGTCTGAAAAAAATATTTATTTTATTTTTATTAACTTAAAGGCCATGTTTTTATTAAAATAAAAAGTGGCTTATCTGAATTCCCATGAAGTCATACTCATAATTTTGAATATTTACTTTTTTAAATAGAATATAACTATAAACTAATATTCTCAAAGATCTTTGATGTATTTAAAAGTTATTTATTATCTACTATTTTCTGTCTGCTATCTATTGTCTGTCTGCTATCCTAGATGCCGAACAAAATGGATGCAATTTTTTCTCCTTAGTTGTTTATATTTTTAATGGTAAGTGGAAATGGCCAACAGAGAAATGAGTATGAACTATATGAATTTGGAATAAATACTATGAAGGAAAAGACCAAAAGCTAAAGACTGATGGTGTCAAATGACTGTTCTTTCCTATAGCTTAGTCAGGACAGATATTCCTCTATTTCTGGACAGCATGGGAGAGAAAGCCCTGAGAGTATTTGAAGACTTAAGATTTCAGAAGAAAAGAACAGTGAGAGAACATTTAAGCCCAAATTCTAAGAAAAGAAAACTAAATCAAGAGGCTCTAAAATTGAAATAAATTCTCAAAGGGGAGGACTGAAGGAGTCAAGATGAGACAGGGTGCCAGGAGCCAGGTGCCTCCAAGAACATGGATAAGACTTAGAAGTTTATTCAGAATGTTCTGGAATCATTGAAGAATTATATAATCAAACTCCTTGCTGTGTGGAAAATAGACCAGAAAGAAAATGAAAGCAAGATGTGCAAGTTGGGATCAACTAATATTTCATGGGAGAGATTTGTGGGACATGGGCCAGTGTGGAGCAGCAGAGATGATAATAGTGATAGAATTCCACATAGAATTTGAAAGTAGAGCTGGTAGAGTTTTTAGGATAGGAAAACTGACATAGACTCTAACATTTAGGTGCTAATTCTGAAGAGAATATGCCCCTTCAAAGATGCACTTGCAATCTACTCTAACAAGCAATCAAGGAAGTTATCACTGTTGTACCAAAGAGAGTGAGTACAAATGAGAGCTGAAATGGCAGGACTTACTAGGAAGTTACTGTAATTAACCTGGTGAGAAATAATGCATACTTAGATCAGAGTTTTAGTGATCCAAGCCATAAGAATTATCCAGATAATGTAATTTGAAGTGGGTGTTGACAGGATTCTGATGGAAAGGCTATAAGAGATAAGAAAAGTGAAAACAAATATATACTCACAATTTTTCTCCATGATCACTAAAACTTACTCCTTTAAAAGTGTGACCAAAACTTTGTGTACACTTTGATCAACATCTCCTCTTTCTCCATCTCTCTCTTTCAGCCTTTGTCAACCAGTTTTCTACTCTTTATTTCTGAGATCGATGTTTCTAGATTTCACTTATCAGCAAGATCATGCAGTGCTATTTTTCTGTGCCTGTTTTACTCTACCTACCAAAATGTCTTCCAATTCCAACCATATCATTGAAGATGATAGAATTGTCCTCAGTTTCTAAGGCTACACAATATTGTGTTGAGTGTATGTACCACATTTGCCTTACCGATTCTTCCACTGACAAACACTCAGTTTGCTTCTATGTCTTGGCCATTGCCAATAATGCTGCAGAGAACACAGAGATGAGGATGTCTCTTCAGCGTATTGATTTATTTCCTTTAGAGGTAGACCGTACATGCTCAGCATTATATGGTAATTCTGTCTTTAGGGTTTTGAAGAACCTCCAATATTTCCCAAGATGACAGTCCTCAGTCACATTCCTACCAACAGTGTACAAGGGCTCTCTTTTCTTCACATCCTCTGCAACATTTGCTCTCATTTATCTTTTTGATAATAGCCAACAGTGAGCCACTGATTTTGAAATAACACAGGAAAGCTTTATGCCAAAAGACCACCACCCTGGGATTGTGATGTTATTCTTTGAAACCTGATAGGTGTTTTTCAAAGAGTGTAATTTCTTTTTAAAACTATATTCTTTTTAATTTTTCCATGTAAAACACTTTATTTCACATTACTATTTCATTTTGTATTATATTTTTGTTAGTACACACTTGTGGTACATAATGTTTACATTCCTTGGGAGTAGTTGGTACACCCACACAGAAAATGCACTTAGCTAAAACACAGACATCATAAAATAAGGTGAGTTTTGATAATATACTGCTGACAGTGTTTATGTGCTGTTTAAAATATCTGCTGTCCCCAGCCTCTTGTGAATGACGGCCTCTCCCGAGTCCCACTGAGCTGTCTCTGAGGCTTATATTTAGCACTAACTAATGAGGCTCCCTAAAGTTAGATTTAGATGATAAAGTCATCAGTGAAGCTGAAATGCTGTACACCTTTTCTTATTATTTTTACCCTCAAAATCATTTTTAAGCACTGACGTTGTTTTTGTACATTGGAGAGCACTTCATCTGAAAAAAATGTATTTGACTAGATGCAGGAATTTACAAATTCAGAGGCACAATATTAAAAATAAGTTACACATTGATACATAGCTACTGCCATAGACACATTGCATGAACATAGTTGAGTTTTTTGGAAGAGACAGCTGTTCCTTACAGAAAATGACAGTTTTATCCTTTCTGCCAGGTTAGAAAGACCCTCATAACTTCCCTGGATGTTCCCACCAAGGGCAGAGTACTCCACCCTGAGATGGTGTTTGTGAGGAGAACTATTTTCATGGAGCATGAAAATACTCCAGTTACTGAGAATGGCTCACACTGCGTGCTTTTCCAGAGAGTCTGCGTTTATTTTTTTCTGTTTCAAAACTATGATATTGTTTTGAAAAGCCTATCACAATGGTGCTTTTAGCACAAGCAAGGATTTCCACTGCTTTCTGGGATCTTACTGGAACTATGGTCTTCTACTGAGTGGACATCATATATGTGTTTGGGAATGTATTCCGGTGACCACCAAAATGCCTGTTCTCCTAGGCAGTGTACTTCCGGAACCCCCAGAAACTTCCCTGGTGCCCTGTTAAATTGTGTGGTTTTTAAAAGTGAGGGTGGCCTGGCCTGAGCTTAGTTTAAGGCCACAGGCCCAGTGATGTGTGTGGGCAGGAGTTCATTGCCTTATTATCGTGTATTTTACCACGGAGTGATGTTGCTTGTAACAAACTTGTGCTTTGTTTGGGGTATAGTGAGAGAGCACCAAGAGAAACATGTTTCCATGATGAATGGGTTTTAGTAGAGAAGAGAAACTTTACCCTGATATTAGACTACTTTTTATGAGTCTCCTTCTTCCTAGCTATCTTTTGTATGTGTTGAAGTAGCATTGTCTGAGACATTGAGTGGAAACTTTGGGTCATAAAAACCAGAAATTCCTTCCCCAACTCGTTAGATATGTTTATGAAATCAAATTATTTGTTGGGTTTCTACTTTTCATTATATCTAATATATAACTTTGTTAATTTGAGATGTGAACTCAAATAGCACTTGGGTGATTGCCCAGGTGTGAGGAATCCTTTGGGATTAAAGATGGGTAATACTGAATTCACAGAGAACTTTGTCATCTGGAAAAGCCTTTAATTCCTCAAGATGCTTTCCTAAGTCTGCTTAGTAACTGGTTCATTCTATTAATAAACAAACTTCAACAGATTCAGAGCTACGGCTCGTAAAACAACTCCCTAAATTTAGCTCTCTTTATCTTAACACAGATCTAATCTTCTTCAGATAGTCTAAGCAATAATTTCTGCTTCTTCCTAATTCCACAAAGTATTAAACTTCAGAGGAGAGCCTCTTGTAGCTTTCTTGTCAATTCTGTCCTTGCTCAAGAATGAAGATTAAGCCACACGTGGTGGTTTGTGCCTGTAATCCCAGCACTTGGGAAGCTGAGGTAGAAGGCTCACAAGACCGAGATCAGTCTGGGCTACTGAGTTTCTCAACTTGTAGGATTCTTGCTAATTTATATCAGCACACCCTCTACTTTCCTTCTATAGACAGAAATAACCTGGGCTGTTTTCAGAGCAGTTAATTTATTTCATCGCATTTTTCCTCCGCATTTTTTCTAGAATCAAAATTAAAATAAGAATATATTGGAGGCTTGTGTTTCATTTTAATTAATGCCATTTGTTTTCTACGACATCTATGACTATGGTCAGCTAGAGCCATCGCTTTTTTTTTTTTTTTTTTTTTTTTT
>NW_022900926.1:7468927-7544269 GCF_012274545.1 Fukomys damarensis
TTTTTTTTTTTTTTTTTTTTTTACAAAACTGTCTGTGAAAGAACAAAAGGAAGAAAGTTGTAGTCACCAGTCAACCTGGTGGGAGTCTAAGCCCGAGGAAAGCTCAGACTTCGGTGCAGAGAGGAAACGCCCCTCTGTGGTAGCAGGGTCAGTGATGCTTTCCTAGATAGCGCAGTAGCACAGAGTCCGCTGTGCAGGCTCAGATAGCTCAGAAGGTGCTAGTGAGGTAGCACGGGGAACCCTGTCTCCCAAAAGGATAGAAGGGGGCTGGAATGCAGCTCAGGCACAGAGTGCTCACACGGGGGAGGTCCTGGGTTTGGCTTCCAGGACCACAAAACAGAAACAAAATTGAAAAGAAAAACAAAAATAGAATAAAATGCAGTGGAGTTGGAACAGCAGCAGGATTTCATGATTCTATAGCAATACTGGTGGCTAAAAACTTCAGATCCTGACAGAGGAAAGTAATTCTGTCATAAGCCTATGACACTTCTGATATTTCTTTAAAGAAAGGTCAAGCCCATTAGGTCCCTTTGGAAGTCACGTGGCCAGTCCGACCATGTGAACCGTCTTAGGGAACTCAGCGTGATGCTCCACCCACCCGGGAGACCCCTCCCGTGCTGTTCAGAGGTTACGTGTCCTTGACGGCTGACTCTCTTTCGGGGTAGCTGAGACCACACAGGCTGAGGTGATCAAGGGAAGACATGAGCTGCTGAGAGAAAATTAGTTAGAGAAGCATGGCCCGAAGCTAAAGAGCCCAAATCTGGTCCTGTGCAATGGCTGCGAAGATGGTTCATTCAACATATGCAGATTGTAACGTTCCTCACCTTAATATGATTTGAATATCAAAGTACCTGAGGATAT
Source organism: Fukomys damarensis (assembly GCF_012274545.1). Taxonomy (NCBI): domain Eukaryota; kingdom Metazoa; phylum Chordata; class Mammalia; order Rodentia; family Bathyergidae; genus Fukomys; species Fukomys damarensis. Next base: position 7,469,789 of record NW_022900926.1, read on the forward strand.
TAACTTCATCTTTAAAGACTCATAGGATCTCAGGAAAAGAAAGTCATGGGATTGCAAGAGAGCTGATTGTATTTTCCAAAGTTCTAATTTCAGAAGATCCTTCTTTCTTATCTCTATAAAATTTTGAAATCTATTCTAATTAAGCCTTTGGAATGCATGCAATGGAACTATCATGTGATTACATTTTTAGATGTATGAAATTTTCAGGTTTCCAGGATTGTTCCCCTAAGCTAAACACTCTTATTTACTTTAAACATTATCTTATGTGTTTTAGAGATTTTTCTATATTTACTCCTAGAATCATCCTAGTTTGTAATTTTCTCTAAAAATATATTCCCTTGGAATGCCATTCTTTAGTCAATGTAATACCATGTTCTTTGTTGTGGATATTCTACTTTTATTAGAACAACCTAACACTGATTTATTTATTTGGCCTTGGTTTTCAGGACTGATACTACTATTTCGCCTATGCTGAATTTATACTGAATTTTGTCTTTTTAACCCCACACTTTTTCAGGTGTATTTCTTCATCTTGAAGAGACGTTATTGTGCTTTTTAAAATATAAGCTCAGAACTGGGCCTTTAATCATTTATTTACTCATTCTTTCATTCAAAAACTGCCTATTGTGTTTCAAGCACCGATTATAAAAAGTTAAATCAGAAAGACAGTATGTTCTTTACCCCTTAAAGCATTTTTATTCCATAAGTTTCATCTTGTGAGCTTCACTTCATGATTCTAGCCCAGAAGATCTAGGGGCAGGTTTTGCTCCCAGGGAACACTCTACCAGTTTTGTTCCCAAACCAGGGAGGAGATGCGAGAGTTGCTCCTAGTGTCTGTTCTGTAAAGGATAAAGGAACTGCTCTACAAGTTACAGTGCGCAGATAGCCTCCTACAACAAAGAGGAGTACAGCCCTAAATTTCCATAGTGTTGAACAACATACTTCTTAGAATTTCTCAGAAGGATATCTCCTGGCATTTAATCAGCAAATATAATGAATTTATATCCCATGTACTTTTTCAAGTTGCCAATAAAAATGCTTAGCAGAAAAACCCGAGCCAGATCCGTCCCAGAGGCACAATACTAAACAATTCATTCCCTGGGCTGAGTTTGCACTGCTGATCACGACTCTCAAAGGACAACCTATAACAGGCCTTGGGGGCATCATCCAGCTCACATTTCTCTTTCCTATCAAGGACATCTACAGAATTTGCCAAGTAATGCAAAATCAAGATATGAAGGGCTAGACTCTTTAATGAGTAGCCATCACGTATTCAGCATGCACTGTTCTTTTGTAGTAAGTGCATAAGTTGCTAGTGAGCATAGTGTTCTTCAGAAGTAACACAAAGGTGTTTGCTCCAGAATCTTCCATGGCCTGAGGTAGAATTTGTGCCTATGGAAAGATTTTTGGGAATATTTGATCACCTTCCATATGTTAGCAAGTTTTCCTTTCCCAAAGTTGCCTGTTAATTATTTTACTTTATCTTTCTACATCAGTTCCTAGACTGATGTAGTACCTTGCTCTGTGCTTGGTTGTAGCTAGAGATGATTAATATAGGGCCACCATTTGCAGAGTTTATAGAAGACTCTAACTTTTAACAACTAACAAAAGAGAATAATGATAACTGTCATAATGTACCTATGAATTAATAATGGGAGACCAGAGGTAGTATCTAATTTTTGTGGAGATATTGACCACAGTGAGCTAGAAGAGAATACAGTCAAGTAGGCCAACAACAGGGTACATTTCTTTAGATGGAATTGTGATGTCCAGCATAACAAGTGCTACAAACAGTTAGAAAGAAAGAAAGTGAAAATGCATGTTTGGGAAAGGTGAGAGAATCTATTGTAGCTAAATTACATGGGTAGAACATGCAGTTGTAGTTGTGAAATACCCATAATTGCCTTGCTTGGAAGACAAGAATTTGGCTTCGCCCTGCAATGTGCCATTCCATATTTGTATCATTAAAGAAGGAAGTCAATTAAATTAACCCATGCATCATTCTAATCCTCAAATCAACACATTTAATATATATATATATATATCACATATTATATACATATATATACATATATACACATATATATATCAGTCTCAATTTTTTAGAAATAAGTAAGCCAAGACTTACTGACATGAATGGATTTCACAAATTCATGTAAGTTTTAAAGATAGCTTTTTAAAGAGTTAAAGATACCATATCACAGTGACACAGACACATCCTTGTTTACAGAAGCATGACTCATAATCCCTAAATCTTGAAAGCTGTCTATATGCTCATCAATAGATGAATGGGTAAAGAATATGAGGTATTTGCACACAAGGAAACACTACTCTGCCACAAAGACGATAAACTTAAGTCATTTTTAGGAAGATGGATGAATCTTGAGACTGATGCTAAGTGGAATAAATCAGACATGTAAGCTTAAATATTACATGATTCCTCTTGTACGAGAAACACAAATTATAGATAAAGAGCAATATAAAAGATAGATAATAGGTAGATAATATGTAGAAAGACCTTTGCCAAATGGAAAGGGACCAAGGGATGCAGAGAGGGGGAGGAGAGGAGGTGAAGAGAATGAAAACAGAACCGAGATGTGTTATGTACTTGTACCAACTCCCCACAAAGAATGCAATCGTTACTTACTACAAACATATATTAATAAACAAAATGAAAGAACGCTTCAATGCTCTACTCTGCATAGTATTAATTAGAAAAGAATCAATCCAAAATCTGCTAATTAAAACTGTATTTTGTTTTGGAGAAAGTACCAAGGAAAGCATTGACTGGCAGCAGCAAAATTCATTGCCTCTTGTTTTATCCACCCCAGTACAACCTTTAGTTGGTCAAGATTCAAATATATAACAGTTTTTAATAAAACTCATAAAAACTTCACCCTAAAGCATTCACTTACACAGAGAGAAATTTGGAAAAGGCACATTTCTTTATTTTTTATGTCAAATTATATATTCCAGCATTCGCACATTTATAAAAGAACATTCTCTCCGGAATGGGACAATAACACAAGCTTGCGAAAGCCTTTGAAGAAATAGCAAAGTTCAGAATCAGTGTACCTGGAGAAAAATGATTCTGTATGTATTGGGAAATTTGCCTAGATGCTTGCATAGATAAACCATGGAAGACAAGAACAGAGAAATGGAATGCCTATAACTGCTTCATGTGCATTTGTTTGTAAAGGTATTTGAATGGTTAATGGATGTGAAATAAAGTAGCATGAGCCAGCACTGCATCTTCAGGATTCCTTTCTTTCCACCTTCAAGTGATCCTGACAGCTTCCCAGTACCCACTCATGTCTCCACTTTCCACATTACAGATGGCTGATGTATAAGAAAAGCATAACGAAAGAATGAGGGCTTGTGCTTTTTGAGGCTGGTCATGAAAGATCAGCAACTTCAGTTTTGCTCCTTCGTGATCATTCTGATTGGGCGGAGCCGACTGCCATGTCCTGAAGACATTGAGAAAGCCCACGGAGAGGTTCAGGCATGGAGGATGGAAACCCCCTGCACAACCAGTTTTAATTTGCCCGGCACAGGAATGAGTCTCTGGGGAGACAGACTGCAGCATCCCAGTCAAACCTTCGTGTGACTACAGCCCCAGAGCACATCTCCACAGCATGGTTTTAATTAATTAATTTATTTTTTGTACGGGCATCAAACTCAGGTCCTTGTGCTTTCAAGGCAAGTGACGGAACCCCTGAGCTAAATCCCTCCACAGCACTCTTATGAGCCAGATAAGCTTCCTCTGAGGCCTGAAACACAAACGGTGAGCGAGTAAATGCTTTCCTGTTTGTCTGCTGCTGAGTTTGGGGGTAGTTTGTTGGGCAACAATAAATAACTGGTACAACTTGCCTAGCTTCAGGTTAGAACCTTGCGCAAGGGGACATATTCACTTTGTATTAAATGCTGCCGTCATGCTGAATGAAAGTTTATGTAGAAAATATCAAGTTTATATTTTATGTCGAAGTGTCTCAGGTCAGCCAACAGTCTCCTAACTATTTCAATCTGTTTCTCAATAACAATAATCATGCCACTTACTGAGGTGTTATTGTTTCTTAAAATTTTATTATGGTTCATGTGATGATGGATTTAAAGCAAAAATATTATTCTTATGTTTAGAAAATGTGGTCCCCATTTTCATGTTATTCTAACCATTATATCATGGATATTTCTACACAAGCCTTATAAACAGACACTGAATGCCTTCTCCACTCTTATGGGTCCTTCCTGACTTATAAATTATTTCACCTTTCTTTTTCTTGGGTTAGTCCCAGACCATGGTCTTTATTATATATTAGAAAAATGGGGATGATTTCCCTTGTATTATATCTAGTAGAACATGCGTAATTCTTCTGAAATGGCTCATTACTTTAGAATGGTTCCAAAGAAACCACACACACACACACACACACACACACACACACACACAGCATGCACACACAGGGCTGGGCGGGGTGGTGGTGGTGGTACCTAGCCAGAGCTTAGATTTTGTTTTAGAAACCAACTAAAGCCATCCAAAATAAAAATAAAAATAAAGATTTTCAAATAAAAGTAAAAATTCTGACAGTTCTGAAGGAGCTATTTTAATAATCTATAGTTAAGGCACGAGGATGAGCACAAAGAGAGGTTTGGTGTGGTCCTCACGACGATCTTCCGGTCTCTTCAGGTGCTCCGGTGCGCTAGCGGCCAGGGACAGCGTGGGGAAGGGCTGGGGAGGGGCTGGACCTAGTCGCCCCCAGCACACCCCGGGCTGCACACCGACTTCACTGCGCCCAGAGGCCAGTCCCTGGCTGGTGCTTCTTGGGAGCAGAGCCGTGCTGCAGCCTCAGTGCTGGTGCTTTACTGATCTCTAGTAATGAAACGCCGGGAAAACAGAAAGAAAGATAAACGGCAGGACAGCTGCCTAACGGGGGAAGGTTACGGAGTGTTAAATGGTGCTAGACATTTCTATTCGCTGGTGTTAAATCATGCTGCCTTCTCTAAGTTCCCTCCCCGTGAAAGGTTGATGTACTGCACTGTTGGTCAGCAGGTGATGAAATCTAAGCATGGTGTGTCTGTCTTTCTGGGGGGTAAACGGCCTTGTCGATAGCAACCCCATAATAAACCACAACGAACAGCCCTCACGCAATCCATCGCGCCACTTGTCCCTTATACAGACTCCACAGGCTTTTTCTTTGCAGTCAGCCGTGACTTGTCATGTTGTTGGTTGTCACATCCCAAGAAAAGCCGAGCATTGTGCAGATGTGCAGGGGTATCTCTTAAAGCATTATTTGCTTCATTACTGCCGACTGACTGGAGAAGAGAAAAGCTTTATGTGTTTTTCTTTCCTCCGGTGTTAGGCACGAGGGGAGCCTGCATTATTCCCATAAGCAGCTCAGGGACAAATGCAGTAGAGTTTGCTGCATCAGTGGAAGCGGAGTTCGTGAGTCTCTGAAATACGGCAGGTGCTGTGGGTATCGTGGTACAAGGGACATATACAGTCTCTCCTTGTGTTACAGTTTCAAGGTGGTGGAGGAAACGTATAACTGTTGCGATTGAAAACTTTAGGGTTTCATGTGAGTAAATGACAAGGGGAAAAGCTAGGCTCAGCGATTCCAGCTTCTTAACATCCAGTTGAGTGCTACCTGGTTTTTGTTTGTCTTTACACTGTAATGGTGAGGAGAGGGGTGCCTCTGCCAATCAATACGGTTTACCTCAGACTCTGTAATGGCGAAGAATACCAGCACCTGCCTGGGAAAGCCTATCCAAAGCCAAGCAAGTAGTACGGAGAGCCTTCAGTAACAGTTTTAAGAATGATTCTCAAAAGTGGCTGCACATTTGAATCATATGGGGACATTTAAAAATCTGATGGCGAGGCTACCCCAAAAAGCAGTTAAGAAGAATCTCAGGTGAGTCCCAGACACCACTGTGCTTTAAAACCCCCAGCTGTTTCCAGTGCGCTACCCATGTAAGAACCAGAGTTACAGGCTTTGAAGATTTTCTGAAACTCCCTACAAGGACTGACAGCTGCCAAGTTTGCCCCTGGGAGAGGAAATTGAGGTGCTAGAAGGTTCTCTTTGCCATCCTGTAACTTTGTAACTTCATTTGTAGAAGCCAAGGTATGATTGCATAGCAGAATGCACAAATCTTGATTATGGTGTTCCGCATGCCTGGCAGATTCCATACCACACAGCAACCAAAATGCAGAGCACAGGGCTGCTGTGGCTGTCCCTGGGGCTCCATGCCTTTATTCTCTCCCCCTGATAGGGGCAAAGTTTATTCTGTTTTCAGTCATTAATTAGATTTGGCCATTCTTGCACTTCGTAAAAATGAACTCAAACAGAATACTCTTTCTTTCTGGCTTTATTCCTCATGAGTGTTATGTTTCTGAGATTCTCCACAGAGTTGATGTTATTAGCAGGTTTTCCCCTCTTTATTCTTGAGTGGTATCCCACTGTTTTGAATACACCACTTATGCTCCTGTCAATGCACAGCTGGTTTGTTTTCCGTTTTTGTTCATGTAAATAACCCTTGGTAAACATTTTAATACAAATTTGTGTATTCATAAGCTTTCAATTTATTTTTGGTAAGTAGTCAAGGCTGAAGTTGCTGAGGCCTAGGATAGCTGCATATATAATTTTAAGAAACTACTCATTTTTCACAGTGGTTGTATCATTTTGCAACACATGAGAAAACGCTGCTCTGTGCTGTCTCTAACCTTTGCTGTTGCACATTTTCTTTATTCTTTTAATTTTAGCTATTTTGTGCAGTAGCAGTAATTAAATGTAGTTTTATCTGCAGTTCCCAGATGACTAACAGTCTTGGGCATTTTGGTGTGCACTTACTGGCTATTTGTGCATCTTTTATTGGAGAAGTATCTATCTAAAACTCTTCTCCATTTTATTTTTTAGATAGTGGTAATAAAATGGAGGAGACAGTAGGCTCAAGTTAGATTGAAAGTTGTCTCTCTGTTTTGTGACTCATTGTAGCGACAGACACAGAGAGACAACTTCCACTAGATTTGAAATCCCCAAGAGTCTTAAGCTGGCCAAAGTGGAGCAGAAGCTGAACCCTTCCCAGTGAGGATTATGAAGGAGATGCAGGATGGGGCTCAGGACTCATCAGCTGCTTTTGGACCCTGTACTCTGTCCTTTGTGGCTTCATCTCATCATTGGTTCTTATGTGCTGTGAAGCAGTGCTTGGTGGGAAGCTTCAGAAAGCTTTTTCTAAGTGCACATAAAAATCACTAGATAGATTATTAATATACAGTAGCTATTTTATTGTTTCATTTACTTCACACTGTTAGATATATTTTTGTCACACTCTTAGAAATACTGTGATGAAGTTACCCAGTGAGCTTTCCTAGGTGCCTTGAAAGATTAATTTATAACGAGCTCGAGGTATTTTTAGTTGTGCCTTTTTAAAATCTAGTTTCACAATTTGTTTTCTTGCATCTCCCAAAAATCTCTTATAATTCATATGGAGAGATGGGAGGTGGGGAGAGAAAGAAGAGCTCAGGAATAAATTGACCAATGAGATGAAAGATATATACATTGAAAAATCACAAAACATTGATTAAAAAACTCGACGTAAATTGTTAGAAAAATGCCCTATAGACTTGGGGAGGGCTGTGCAGTTGGACCGGCTGCTGAGACCAAAGCTTCCCTGGGACAGTCTCCGCATGTCACGGGAAGACAGATGCTGCTGCCTTTGATTGGCCTTGGTCCTCACAGCTCCAAAGAGAAGCAAGATCTCAATAAGCTCTATGAGAAGAAGTCCAGATGTTGGCAGATTATGAACCACTTTGACCCCTCAGCACTTAACAACTGCAATTTTTCATCTGTAAAACCAGAACCAGCCAGCACCCCTCCACAGGACTCCATGGCCAATAGCACCATGGTGGTAAAGATACCCGGCTCTCCTGGGACAGAAGGTCATCTTAGCCCTGAAAACAATCAAGATTTGACCAAGAAGAAGGTACAGGACTTAGTAAGAGAAGTGGATCCTAATGAACGGCAGGATGAGGATGTGGAGGAGATGCTGCAGGTTGCTGATGAATTCCCGGAGAATGAGAACGAGATGACAGCAGCCCACCAGCTTACTAGGTGTCACAGGCCCAGCACTCTGTAGGTGAAGGATGTTCGGCTGCACCTGGAGCGCCAGTGGGATGTGTGGACCTGGATTTGGCTCTGAAGAAAACCGGCCCTACAAAAAAGCTTGCAGCACAGAAAAGCATAAGCAGAGAATGGCACTGATCCAGGAAACAACCAATAAATAACACACAGAAAGGTCAGGGTATGGACCTGTCCAATGCATTTGGAGATACTTGAGCTGAAACCTCAACCATCTCATCGTTGGAGTTTTGTTTTTTAATGCTTCACAGAGAAGCATATTTTTTTTTATTAACAGTGCAGCAATATCTATAATGACTGAGAGGATCTGCCAAAAGAATAAAGCCTCCTACCCCAACTTCCAGTCCCTTTTCCCTGTCATCTCAAAGAGGAGCAGTATATCTTCCAGAGAAGATTTTATTTGTGGTTTATTACTGTGATTGAATATGGCATTATGGTCTTACTGGGTGAGACAGTATTAGGATTTGTAGAGGATTTTGTTTCCTCCTCCCTTCCCCCTTTCCCTCTACTTTGTAATGTCAGTGTTTATATGAATATAAATTTGATTTGCTTTTCCAGAATAAAGAAGTTATTAATTGAAAGACAAAAAGAGAGAAAAACATCCTATATTCATGGATTAGAAGAATTATATTGATAAAATATGCTTACTATTCAAAGTTGTCTATGGATTCAATACAATTTCTATCAACGCTCCAAAATGATTTCCCACAGAAATAGAAAAATATCCTAAAATACCTATGGTACCACAAAAACCCTTTAATAACCAAAATACTCTCAAGTAAAAGGGACAAAGCTGGAGGCATAATTCTAACTGACTTCAAAATATATTACAAAACTATAGTAATCAAACAGCATGGTAGTGGTAAAAAAAGACATGAACTACTGGCACAAAATAGAGCAATCAGAAACAAATTCACAATTTATAGTCAATTGATTTTTGATAAAGATGTCAAGAGCACATTAAATAAGTATTAAAGGAACAGACAGATGTCCGTAGACTAAAAAAATAAAAAAAGAAATTAGACCTTAGTTTCATACCATACTTAAACATTAATTTAAGATAGATTCAAAACTTCAGTGTAATCTTGAAATTGTAAAACTGCTAAAAGAAAAGAGGAGAAAAGATCTGTGATATTGGTTTGGCCAATAATTTTTTTTAACCCAAAGGCACAGACAACAGGAGCAAAAATCAGACAAATTAAAAAGCTTATGCACAAAGAATCAGTCATCAGAGTCAGTTCGGCCTACTCAGCAGGAAAAGTTATCTATAAACCATGTACCAATAAAGGGTTAAAATACAGAACATATAAAACTAAACCAATAGCAGCCAGAGATGACTGGCTAGAAACTGTGGAACACTGACTATCTAAATTATTATGCAATTCTTTTACCTTTTTCTGGATTAGGTAACTATCATTTCATTTGTTATTGGTCAATGACAACAATTCTCTTTTGGTAGAACAAAAGACAACAGATACTACTGTGAATAATGTGAGAATAGATCAGTAATAACTGACATTTTTACCTTTGGTTTCTGTCTTTAAGGGTGTAAATAAAGCCAACCCAGGCAAGAAATAGGATCTTTGGTATTTTGGCAACAGAAGACAGATTCAGACAATAGGGGATCCTTTTTCAAATTCTTTTGACTGTTGTTTCTTTCAACTAATGAGTGAATAAAGTACATTCTGTGTGAGAGGAAACAATATAAATGTTTTATAACTTTTACAAATTGACAGTAAATATCTAGGTTAAGTAATAGTTAAAAAACTAATTTGGGAAAATGCAAACGCTATAGAAATGGAAGCTAATGTTACCATTTCAAGGCTTATATTATGGATTATAATTGCAGAGATAACCTGAAGTAAAAGATGTGAGTTTTCAAAGTGAATCATTTAGGTAGGCGTTACTACTGAGCCACTGCCCAGTTCTTAAAATACATAAATTTGTATCTACTTTCTCTTTTTCCACATCAAACAGAAGACATTGTTAACTTAGCCACAAAAATGAGGAAACTAGGGCTCTCATAGGGAATGTAACAGAACCAGGACTAAGTAAATCATATGCTGGTATCAATACAGGTATTCAGAACCAGTTGGCATTAATCTGTATTTAAGTATTAGAAGTCATCAACAAAATCAACCAAAAAATTATTGAAAAGATATTCAACAGTCTCTCTTGCTTAATATGCATAAGGAAAAGAATTTTAAATCCATAAAGCATAACCAGGTCACACCGATAAAGTCTATACAACATCCATTTCCATTAACTACTTCATCTATTTCTGTCTAGTATTAAATACTATGCCATTTACTGGTGTGTAGGAGGGTTCGTGTTCCAATGACCGCCAAGAGAGAGTCTCGCTAGTGTCAGAGGTCAAATACTTATGTGAGAAAGATTTTATTCAGTATCAATAAAAAATTAACTAGGTCTAATGCGGCCCCGTGGGACTGTGTAAGAACTGTCAGCTTGCAGGGTTCCTGATGTGTTATGTAGAGTAAGCATTTCTTTTTCACATAGGTCCTGGAATGTTACAGTTGGTAGTTTTCCTTTAGCATTTTCCCCATGCCATTTGCTCAAGAAAAAAGTATCACAGCCTTTTACCTTTTTGATAATTCACATACAAACCAGAAAGTATCATAATGCTGCAATTAAAAAAAAAACTGAGCAAAGTCTGAGCATTTGCAACTCAGGTTAGAAAAAGGCATCTATCTATCTATCTATCTATCTATCTATCTATCTATCTATCTATCTATCTACCTATCTATCTATCTATCTAAACAAGCTGTAGTGGCTGGGGAATAGAATTTCATGGCTCTTCTACAACACTTCTCATAAGAGGTTGCGGTGATTCAGCTAAAGTGTGGGGATAAATTATATAGACTGTTTTATGGCAGGTGGGGATATTTTCACTTAAGTAAAATCAACAAACGTTAATTGACACCTACTAGGTTGTTAAATGAAGTCAAGAACAAACCCGTCACCTGAAGTAAAGTGTGGTTCTCCAAAGTGGGGTCTAGGGCCCAGGACCATCTGCTTCATCCAGGGTTGCTGGGGTGCTGGGAGGGAAGACACAACTCCCCTTGATCTTTGAATGAGAACCTGCATTTTCATCTGATCCCTACATGACTTCTATGCACTCCTAAGTGAGCAGCCGGTCTTTCCTTTCATTTGCATGGGGAGAAGATACTCAGGCTTTCTACACAGTTCAAAAACTTCCCCACCAGCTCATCTTTGGTGAAATTTGGAGAATTTGTGCAATGTATTTACATAAAAAATTGGTCTTAGCCTGCCCTATTCCAAAAGGGAAATGAGACCTTAGGGAATAATAAGCTTTTATTTCGTAGAAAAACAAGGGTTCATGAACAGAGCAGAAGAAGGCAGAGACCCCGGGGTCAGAGAAAGTCTGTGCTTCCTTTCCAGTCCAGATTTTAGGCACGTGATTCATCACTTGGATCTAGAACAGATTTCCACACATTCAGAAGTACAGGCAGCCCCATGGAAATGCTGATTGTGATCCACTTGTGAGCTGGTGACTTGAAACTTTGAATGTATCATCCCATGGAAACAGTGTTATTCTGAACAGATAAGTCTGCAAAAAATTTACTGAATAATATAATGTAGCGAGGAGTAAAATGTTGAGAGGAATTGGAGAAAAGCTCCCACATTAGAGTGACACACACCCAAGCTCATGCTTTGGCTCTACTCTCTCCAACTCTTCACTATATAGTTTATAGTTTCCTATAAAATCAATATAAGCACTACCTCAAAAAAAATCTTTGTAAGAAGTGACATGTGCATTAGGTCACATATTGTTGAATTAAAGTCACTGTGCACGATTGGGCATGTAACAGGATTTTAAAAGAATTTTTAAATATAGTGCTTGTGAGTATGGATTAGATACAGCACGGCAAAAGTGGTAAAAAGCTGACGGAAAGCTTGCTGAGAGAAAATGATGCCTTCAGAGGTGCTCAATGGAAATCTGTAAGCAGTGCTCACTAGAAATTTGGGAAAGTATGTTAGAGGTAGACGTTGTGACCTGGTTTTACACAAAAGTGTGTGGTGCAGAGTAGGACGGAAGATGCCCGGTGCCTCTGGATGAAAAACACAAAGGAAAGGACTACTGGCGTTTGCCTTTGTTTTCTTTTCCAAACTTTCTCCCTTACCTCCATGTGTGGTGGGTGATATTGCTGACCTTTGTCAAACACACAGGCAGATTGATCAAAACCAAGAGAAAGGTTTGGGTCAGAAGTGTGGCGGTCTTCATCACGGCCCCAGGCGCAAGGAAGAAGTTAGGAGAGCGAGAGCTGACAGACTCGGAGCCTTGGAGGCAGGGCGGCCAGGCTGGGGCCTCTCCACGTGATGAACAGCCCTGTGATCCACGGAGTAGTTTAGATGACAATACCTTAGGACCCACAGAGCTAGTGTCTGTGTCCCTTCTTACGTCCCCGTCACTATGGTGAAGTCACAGCTAACATTCCAGTTTAATTCAAACCAAACATGGCTACGGGCCCGGGACTATGTTCGGTGTTGCTTAATTTTTGGTAATCAGCTCTCCTGGTGCCGAGGCACCTTTCTCTTCTCCTGTCCTTTCACCCCGGAGAGCCAACCTCACCACGTTTGCACCCTGGGCCTTACCCAGGAGGCCTCCCAGGTTCTCTGCCCATCAGCTTCCCTGGTTCAGTGGCTTTTGGACTTGGACTGGGACTGACCAGCGTCCCCGGCCTCCAGCTCGCACAGGGTCCTCTGTGGGACTTCTCCACCTCGATCGGCATCAACCAGTCCGATAAATCCCCCCTCTTTCATTCTGTCATCAACCTCCTCCCCAGGTTCCTGTTGGCGCTCTGTCTCTCTGGATAAATCTAATGGAATACAGTACCAAAGTAGTTTACAAGGGAGTCAGATAGTTTTATAGTTAAATCAATTTATTCAACTATGATTCTTTTATTTCTATAGGTTGGCCTATTTTTGATAATACGTATACATAATTTATAATGTTTTTGTGATAATATTTTTAAATTTCAGATAAATTATGTAAAAATATTTGAGGGAAAAATCGTACTTGAGATTCCTGCATCTTGGGGGAATTTTGACTTAGCCACCTTTTCCGACTTTCTTTCTTTCCTCTGTATAACCATGTGGTAATAAAGAAGTAGAGGCAATGCCTGATGCTCTGAATTTAGAGGTAAAATGAATTTTTCATCTCTCTTTTGCTATTCGGTTCCTCCCATACTTAAGTAATTAGACCCTTCTTGTAGCTACTAATCATTACACCTCACAACCTCTTATGCTTGTTTTATTTTATCCTGTTCATGTCGATCTCATTTCTGAGTTTTCTACACTTCTGCTTACCTTAAAAAATATCAAGTAGCTTTTAATAGCTGCCGGCCAGCCATGCAATATTAAAGGATTAAGGGTAGACTAAAAGATCTATGTGACATATCCCACTGCGTATTCTCCCTTGCAATCTGTGAAATAATCAGGAGGTAAGACATTAATTGTACCTTCAAGTTTTTATTTTAAATTAAACCTTTTGAATTATAGAGGGCCATGACTTGTAGATTCACTACACAATTCTGGGTCCACTGAATTTATTCAGTTTAGGAGCTCAGCATTCCTCAGCATTCTGCACCCAGTCCTTGGTCTTTGGGAGGTCCCGTGGCAGAGCCAGGACCCATGGGAATGAACGGACTCTGTTCCTCACCTCTTGGTCACTACTTGAGTGGCAAAGGAAAAAATTCAGTTATGTGCGTTAAACTTACGGGTATCTAGGCTGAATTTTTTTCTTAATCTAATTACCTAGGTAACTAAAACAGGCAAATCTATAGAGATAAAAGAGGATAATGGTCCCAGTATTATCACGATCTTTCCTTCGTGCTTTTCTGTGTACTGTGTCTCTGCTTAAAATTAAGTCATTATATCAGTGTGCATTTTGCCCAACTGCATTTTTTCTATCCAATATTACTTTAGGGGCAAAAAATATTAATTAGAGGGCAAATGAATCTACTTGCCTGAAGAAGCTTAATATGTGGTAACAATGATTAGTCAATAATCTTAAATAATTATACACACAGAGTAATAACTGTAAAGATTAAATGCTGCCCTGAGGTTTGGCTCTGACCTCCATATTTGGGCATAACCTGCCACTCTGTTCTGTTACACTGTTCTAATGTCATTTTTGATAATACTTTGTGTATTATTAAGACAGTTTTTAATATACAGTAGTTTAAAAATAGAGCTATGTTCTGAGAAATGGATCATTAGGTGATCTTCTCACTGTGTAAGGCAATATGCTGTCTTACCCAAAGTCGGGTGGCAAGGCCTTCTGTCTGGGTGCACCGGAGATCTACAGTGTGTTGCTAGGGGGCACCTGATTGTGGTTCCCCCTGGGGGAGTCCGATCCAGGGCACCTAATTAGCACAGCATTCCGGTAATACAAATAAAACGCATCACTGGAGAGGTTCAGATTGAGGATACAGACTTGGAAATAGAATCACCGTGTGGGTGAGAAGCTGTGAGGCTGACCGAGGTGGCCAGGGAAGAGAAAAATAACGGCGTGTGAAGTCCTGACCACACCGGCACTGTAGGGAAAGGAGAAATGAATGCAAAAATGAAAGCCACTGAGAGGCCTGGAGATTCTGTTGCCTCCTTCAATTCGATCATGACATGACTTTAAATATGATTGTAGAGGTGCTATAATTTTTATTACAATAAGACATTTCATATGAGATCTGCCAGTTTTAAACCAGTTTTCAATGTACAACGTGGCGTTCCTAACTGCAGGTATGATGTTGTCGAGCACCTTTCTAGAAATCGTGCAGCTTGCATACCTATAATTCTCTCTTCAGTAGATGTATGGCTTGACCCAGCTATTGCTCAGGCTCTTCTTGAGCAAAACTGGGCCCACGCGAATCTGCGAAATAATAACACTCACATTTGCCACCAGGATGTACACACACAGTGCAATTTGAAGGCAGAGGCTCTGGGTTTCGCCTAATGCTCCAGCAGTGGCTGAGGTAATGATGTCATCACTGTTGCCACCAAACACACAGTGGGTAGCCTCAAGACCAGCCGCATGTTTGTTACAATCTTTGCTGGTCTCAGAGTGTTCTCAATTTCTCTCATTATCATGTTTGTTTTTCCTAATTTTAAGCTTATGCTTCAGGCTTTCTGCTTTTAACCACTTTTCACCACAAATCCATGTTCTTTGGGCCCTAAAGTAGTACATGTATTAAATATAAGAATACATACATAAGATACATGCATAACTACTAAACCTAAGCACACACAAACATGTACTTTAGCAACTGAATATCTGCTCATTGTAGTATGCACTTTTCCAACTCTGGGAAAAAAAATACTCTGTAGCCACAGTCTACAGGAGAAGAGGCTTAATTTGTCTCGTGGTTTTCAGAGCCATGGTTCACTCCGTGGTTGACTGGCTCCAAAGCAGACACTGTAAGGAGTGCACGGCGATGAAAGCCGGAAACAGATCTTGGGAGGGAGGACAAGAACACACCCTTCTCCTGATGGCTGCTTCAGTCATGAGCTCATCCATGACTGATCCACTGGTAGGTAGAGTGCCCCATGTTCTGATCGCCTTCCAAAGTCCCACCTCTGTCTGCATGAAACTTGTGGGACACGTTGCATCTAAAGTGCAGCACTTGTGATCGTAGAGCTCTCCATCCACCCACCCCACTGGGGACTGAATTCAGGGCTTCGGACATGACATGCAAACACCCTGGCATTGAGCCACGTCTGCAGCCCTCCATCTTGGAAAAGCTTTACGATCATAAAAGAGAAGGCAAACCAGCATTTTTGTAATCTGGTGTTATGTGGGAAATCATGGTAAGAAAGAGAACAAAGTGCATTGCTGGAGTTACAAACAAAACAGCTTATGGAAACTGGGACATTATGGCAATTTATGGTTGCCATTTTTCCATAATAAAATATTAACTGAAAATAACATATACTACCCACTTGTTCCAAAAGTGGCATTGTCTTTCTTTTCCTCACTCCTTCCCACCCTTCCTTCCCTACTTTCTGGTTAGACTCAGAGTTTATAACCAATCTCATAAAACTGTGGTGTTGATCAACTTATTGCATTATTCCCCAAGTAATTGACACATTCAAGAAATGATATTTCAGATTGCTTGAGTCCAGTTTTTTTGATGTGATTTTTTTTCCAACTTGGCTTTTTAACTCCAAGTCTATAGCTCTATTATTTTATTCCCTTATGATTCACAGCTTTTAGTCACAGATGCTCCAGAAACTTACTTTTCTTTCTTGAAAGCATTTATTAGATTTCTCCCCCTAGCTTTTGTAATGAAGCCTAAATACCCTAACTCATTGGAAATTGCCCTGATTTTCCAGGCTATTGGCAGCAGTGATAGATAAAATCATAAAAATAGGCAAATGCCACACTTGAGTTAACTGAAAAACAAATTATTTGGTAAAATACTTTCTATTTACCTAAAAGTAATATCCAAAAGAGAATATATTTGTCACATTTAATTTTTCTGTTTTAAACTCATTATTTTTTAAAATAGTGTTTTGAAATTTCAGTTAAATCATTGAAGGTAGTAATATTTTCCCTATGTGTGGAAAGGACACTAGATATTTTTAAGATTCCTCCTCCCTCGTTGGCTCTTTCCCTTTGACTTTTGTGAGTCTCTCTTCCCTCTGCTCCTGTCTTTCTAATCTCCTGCCTCCTATCTTCAACCACCAGGGTAACTCATCTGGCTCCTGGTTATCAACATCACGTGTGTGTTAACAAATCTCAACAATTTGTCTCTGGTACAGTGTGAGCCTCCAAAACCTGACTTCATAGCAGTTGCCCATTTGCAGTCTCCGCTGGTTTTTAACAGATATTTTGAACCCAGCACTGAGCCCTGAGCTAGCCCTCCCCAAAGCGATCCCAACCCCGTATGTTGTCTTTCTTTGGTGTACATTCTGGATTCTTCTATTCACCTGCAATGCCTTCTCATCCTTTTTGCTATTTCCATTTTGGGCCGAATCGCTTCCTTTCTGGATTATTGCTATAATCGGTAGACAAGTTTTCCTGCTTAAACTTTATGCCCTTCTACTATGTATCACCCCTGCGGGAGCTATAATGAAAATCTGAGATCGTGTAATTTGATTCCTCTGCCCAAATCGTCCAGTGGTATCTCCTTTCACTGTAGTCCTTAATCTATAAAGCCCTCAGCTGTGTTAATTCATCTCATCAACTCGCAGCTCACTCTGCTTCCGCCCCCCCACCCCGTCTTCCTCCTGTGACACGTGGGTCCTTCCCCAGAAAGACGGTGGCCTAGAATCCTCTCTCCCTCGGGAATCTCCTAACATCCTTTGCATTACCTGCTGTATTAACGTCTTCCTTGGCCACACTGCACTCCCGGCTCCTACAACCAGCTTCCCATCTGCTAAGGTAAATTCATCATTTACTTATTTTCTAGATATTTATTGTCAGACTTTCGATAGGATGTAAATTCTGCGGGGGCGGGGAATCTTTGCTTTTTCTTCCCTGATATATTCGTTGCCTCAAACATTGACTCGTATGTAGGCACTCAACAAATGTTGGTTGGTTGGTTGAATGAATGAAATGTTTCAAATGCTTTTAGTGTTTTGTAGAGAAATTCTGACATTTTTCATGTTTAGAAAATCAATGAAAGAGTAACTTTTTTATTGTGTAATATTTGTACAATCTCTTTATCATGATTCTCAGATATTATTTCATGTATGTAGGCTCATAATATAACATCAATTAAAAAAGTAATGTATCTGACAAACAGCTGATATTAACAAAATTGATCACCGAGTCAATCAATATGTAGCACATGCAGAAGAAAATCTGCCTTCCAGACTGGATATGGTCCATCTATCATTGGCAACCGTCATCTCTATCTATTTCTATATATCTGTCTATATTTATGTCTAATTTTGTCTATCTACCTCACTATTTGGTAGTGCTCCAGTGAACTGAGAAAACAAAAGAAATAATAATATTCTGTCTCACTGTTACATAAAAATTTCAATCAGGGCCGCCCTGCTTTTATTAGAGCCAGTATCCAGAATCTATTGCTTCTAGGGCACTTATTTAAATCTCCTGTGTGTTTGTCTATTCAGTCTTCTTTTTTTCTTTCTTGGTACCAGGGATTGAACTCAGAATCTTGTGTTTGTCAGGCAGCCACTGAGTGACATCCCCAGCCCTTCAATTCAGTCTTCGTATTTTTCTTGTTATATGATTTTAAATACTTTGCCAGAGAAATGATTATTAACATTCAATTAGAAGATCATCAGCATGTTACAGTTTCAGATAATAAACTGAACTGTATATGGCTTTGCAAAATATTCCTAGTCTGTAAAAAGGTAGTTGAAAACATGGATTTTACAAAAACTCGTTAATTATATCACGAGCAAAAAGTGATAAGGTTTTAAAATGAGGTGTTGGGCTGAGACACATATGCACAAATTCCTTCCAATACTACGTGTAAAGAGGACAAGGTGTGGGAAGATCTAATATTGAAATATGGAAACTAACCAACTGAAGTTTTGTGTGAACACTTGCTTATCAGTTTTGTTAATCGGTTCTTTAATTGCAAATGTTGTATTTTTTTTTTCTAGCAGCAATTTAATATAGAACTTCTCTTCCTCAGGCTCTGTCTTTATTAAATTTAACCAGAGAAATAGTTCCCATCCAGATACTTCATGATTTCCTCAGATTGGGTAGAAGATTTTAAATCCGTTGAGGTATTCTCACCCTCGCCTTTTCTGGAATGTTCCTTGTAACACAAATGAGTTAAAATCACACAGTCCACGAACTGCTTCCTAAAGGCCATCAGCACCTATGGATTCTGCAATGAAGGTTGGCATCACTTTCTTTTCAGAGTTGTCTAGGTGAGTATGTGAATCACGTGTCTTAAAGACAGTTCAGGAGATTCCTGATTATGGAGATACCTTATTACTTTTTAATGGCTGCAGGAGGAGTGAGGCGCACTTTCCCAAAAACTGTTTTTGCTGGAAAGGGCAAAGAGACATGAGGCTGTAGACTTTAGTAGGTTCTAGTTTGTGCCTGGGGTACCAGACGAACAAGTACTGAGTCTAACTTTCTGCAATAAATTTCAAAGCAAAAGAGTAACAAGTTCTGGCTCTCCCTTTCCTGAATACTAAATCTTTAAATTAGTGCACTAAAGAACACTATCAGATGCTTCTTTTCCAACCACCCCACTTATCTCTAACTTTTCACTCAGGTTTTCTGAGGGGATTATTTTCTGCACAAGAAAGGTCCCCACAACATTGCCTAGTGCTGTGTCTAGAGTGATGTCCATGCCAGTGGTTTGGCCTTGAGCTCCCTGGGACTCACCCTGCTCACTGCCTTCTTCATCTTGGTGCCACCTCCCCACTCGTTGTGCAGGGCTGTGCACGCTCAGGCACACCAAGCTGCCGCTCCACCCTGGTTCTCACTCCAGAATTCTCTGCACAGAATATAACTGTATTCATAGGCAATTTAGCAGACACTGGTCCAGCCCTCTTTGGAATTTTATGTCTGTATCAACTTAATTAAAATTCTCGAATCCTGGTTAGGTTCATATTATTGTTTTCATTTTGCAGGTGAAAAATCACAAGGGAGACAAAGACACATAAAGACATATATTTGCTTTAGAGTTGGGACTGGAATTCAGGCAGATGTACCCAACCTGACAGTCTAACCATTGCCTCAGTAAGTGATTATCACAAGCCTGGAGACACTGTCAACCTCTGATGTTTCCAGTTCTAGTTTCTGATTGGAGCCTTTTAAGAAAGTGATTTCTACGAAGTCCACAGACTTCACAGGATTAAATTTTATAGATCAAAAGTTTTCCAAGGATTTCACAACCTGCATATTAGTTAAAAATATGCTAATTTTTTAATTGTAGAGATTGCCAACTTTATTTTGGATTGAAGTATTCTTACCAGTAATACCTGTTTGAATTTAATAAAAACACTAATAAGAAGAAGAAAGATTTGGCAAGGTGGCCCTAAAGAAGAATTGGAGACAATGGGACCAACATACCAGGCTAATTCCACCAGAATGAAGATGCCCTTTGATCTAACTTCAACAAATTTTAAAAATGAACATGGAAAATAGTGAGGTTTTTCCTAATTATTTGGTGGCTATTATTTTTATATACAAGAATGCACTGAACTTCAGTTAAACCTTGCTTCTTTCTCAGCAAGCATAATTCCCTTCATAAACCTTCAAAAGATACATTCAATTTAAAGCTTTCTGTTTCTTCACGATACATGAGTATATTATCTGTGTTCTAATTTTTTGTTAACTGCATTTTGATAAAGTGACTGGAAAATAATATTGAAAACTTAATACTCAAATGCAGTATAGTTTTTTTAAAGTACTAATGCAAATGCACACATCTATGCTGTGAAGACAGTGGGAGGAGGTCAGGAGCTGGGAAACTGATTCTGCATAGAATCATGTGAGACACAGAGGGAATCATGACTTGGATTTTGATTTTGCTGGTTTTGATTGTTAAGCCTTGTCTTATTAGCTGCTTTAGGGGAGATAGTCAAGATTTAGCCAACAATCCTTTACATACACTTGAATTAAAGAGTAAATCTGGGGAAGTGTAATTAAATTTGACCGACCGACTAAAGTAACCGATATTGAACTCTCTGAAGTTGAGGGCACCAAAATGAAGTAGTTTTCTTTCCCCCCCAAAATTTACTTTTGACAATGGGAAGACAAATGTCCCACCTGTCAATGACATCACTAATGGAACCTGTAGCTAAATTTAAGTTATAAAAATTGAATAGAATCCAATGCAATTCAGTGTTTTTTTTCTTCACAAACTGAAAATTAACTCCGAGCCCTGGACAATGGTGGGTTGTTCCCAGTGGGGGTTGTTCCTTCACTTCTTCATTTCCTTTCCGGGGCCCCTTTTTATCCCGGCATTGAGAGGACTCACTGAGAGGCAGGACACTTGCTCTTCCCATCCCTTCCTCGAGGCCTGCTTTGTGGCAAGTTTTTCTGTGATGGTCTCTTGCATGGGTCACGGGCTGGTTTTCTGGAGGCATCTTTGGGCGATCCTTCATTTCGTCATTCACAGATCAGGAAGATTGTTTCCTGACCTGATCTATTTTGAACACTTTATGAGACGCACTCATCTCTGGCTGTTTATCCCTAAACCACTGGAGGATCTTTTGGTGGAATACCAATCGCACAGCTAATTCCTGCTCCCTTCCACATTGCCCACCGGGCCATCAATGAGTCTTACATTTACTGCCCCCCAGAAAAGGGAGTTTGGGCCTCTTCATTTCCGTTTTGCCTTTATTCTGCTCCCCTCTCCATTCTGGCAGGTACCTCAAGTCCCCCGCATTCCACCTTCGTCCCGGAGGGACTAGTCATCGGATGTTTCATGGGGAAATTAGACCACTGTTTGTTACTGTGGCCCGATCAGTGCGTACGCAGAACTCCATGATACGGCGTTCAAGGTCTTAGCCTCCCGTGTGTGGGGTGGCGCAGATTCGAATTGGGGCGGAGGGATTTTGCTGCTGCTTAGTGCCTGTCGTCTGGATGCTTCTGGTGGCTTTTCCAAATCTGGCTGAAATTCACAGATCATTTGGAAGGGTATATATTTTGGCATTAACATTTTTTTAAAGACCCCATTGCCCAACACCTAGGCTTTCTGTACTAGAATAGTTTAGCCAAAGTATCCTCGTGTTTAATCATAAAAGAGACAAGTTTCAAAAATTTCGTCTAGCTTTGAACTTTCTTACCTGAATAATGAAATAAGAAATCCACCCTATTCTTTGATGAAGCTTTACTTTTTTAATTAGGATCATGGTGGGTTTTGAAGTTTTTTTTGCTGTTCTTCTTGCTTTTTCAATTGATAAAGAGATTTATTTTTGTAATTTTCAGTCTTTTCTTTCTCCCTGAACACAGACAACTCCTCTTTTCCAGGATTAGCAGCTTTTTATTTAACACCTATTACTCTGTTCAACTTATTCCCAGCGTTTTCAAAAATAAACTTGGAACATTTTTTATTCCAAACAAACATTGACAGGCAGCAGATGTTACTTGAGATCAATACTTCAGAAAATAAGGGACTGAGAAAAGCAGTGGAGCAAACCGAGAGCTCCAGCGCCCGCCCATCCACCCGGCCCGCCAAGCCCCCTCCCCACCGGGCTCCCGTCCACCTGCTCCAGCACCGCGTTGGGGCCTGGGCAGCGTCGTCGCTGGGGTCTGAGGGTCCATGTTTGTGATTCTCATTGGAGAGTGAAAGCACAGGTTCAGAATGAAAACAAGCCCCCACTGGCCACTGCTTCTCAAAAGCCGGAGGCTGGCCCTTCTTGTTCAAAATGCTCCAGTTGAAACATATGAAGAGAAAGCTAAGAAACCCCCTGCCCTAAAGGCGCTTAGTCAAGCACCAGTCTCCAAGGTGGCAGAATCCAGCTCTTGCGAGTTTCCAGATGGGATCAAGATTATTAATCATCCTACCATGCCCCACTCACAAGTGGTGGCCATCCCTAGCAGTGCTGATACCAGAGCATCATCACAGTACTGACCGCCAAAGGAAGGAGAGTGGTAGCAGTGGGCCCAACACATTCATCCTCATCAGCTGTGGGGCAGCCCCAGCTTGGTCTCCAGGACCGCAGCCACAAGCCCAAAACAGCAGAGATTCCAAGAGTACAGAAATGTTCACCGAGAAGACGGGACCGAAGCCTGTAGCTAGGGATGTGAATGTTCCTCCGGGGCACTGGCGGGAGAGCTGTGCCAGTGGTGAGGCAGTGGGCTGCACTCTGGACAGCAGACCGACTGACCTTCAGTGGCTCGGGAAGATGAGTTCTGATGGACTGGACTCCTGCAGCGTCAGGCAGAAAGTGGAGGAGAAGAACTGTGACCTGGAGCAGAGTCAGGTCAAGGTGGAGGAGTGCTCGGGAGCATCAACACTGTGTGGACTCTGTGTGAGAGGCCGCCCTATTCTTCCGTGGCGATGGCACAGTTCACCATCAACAGCACCGAGAGGAAGCCCAGGACCTTGCAGGACATCTGCACTTGGATCGAAGGCTCGCTTCCCCATTTTAAGCACCTTGTCAAGCCAGGCTGGAAGAATCCAATTCGCCACAGCCTCTCCCTCTGTGACATGTTTGTTCAGGAGACATCTGCCAAAGGCAAGGTCTCCTTTTGAGCATTCACCCCGGTGCAAACAGACTCCTGACTCTGGATCAGGTGTTTAAACAGCAGAAGCAGCGGAATGCTGAGCTCTGCTAGAATGTGACCACCAAAACTGAACCCCTCTGGGCGCATGGCAGAAGATGAAGCCGCTGCTGCCTTCTACCTGGTGCCCACCCAGTTCCCAGTGAACCAGTTCCTGGTATTCAGCCCACAGAGCTAGCCTACCACAGCCAGCGAGTCTGCATTGCCCCCAAGGTACTGCTGGTGGATGAGGGCATAGCCCCTCTTCCCGCTGCTGGACCAGTGAAGGAGGAGAAGGGCTGTTATCTTTTCTTCTGGTTCAGTTCATCACGGAAGAAGGAACCCAGCCTGGGAAGGTCATGCACCCCTTAGTGAGACCCACCGAAGTGGAGAGCCTTCCCTTGGAGGAGTGGCCCTCTCCACGCCCATCTTTCAAATAAGAGTCATCTCGTGCCTGGAAGGATTCCTGCTGTCCCACCCCATGGCCCAAGAAGTCCTACAGTGAGCTCAAGTCCCCAGCACGGCGTATCTCAGAAATGCTTGTGACTTAACAGAGAGAAAGAAGGGAGATCAGCCCGAGCTTGTCTTCTTGGAGGGACCCAGCACACTCGGGCAAGCCATACAGCATCTCTCTGCCTCCTGGCAGAGTCTGCCCCAAAGCTTGGCTGCCCAAGGAGGAGGGAGGACCTTTCAAGACACCCTTTAAGGAGGCGCTGCCCATCTCCACCTCAAGTAAATCTCTCCTCCCCAAACCCCTGAACCCTGGAGGCTCACACCACCCGCCAAAGTGAGGCGCCTGGATTTCAGCCTGGTACAAACCCTGCAGGGCACCTTTGGCCCCTTACCTGATGCCCTAGGGCCAGTGGATGTGAGCACCACATCACTGAAAAGCATTCCCCTTTTTGACTCACTTCCGAGCTCCTCAATTCAAAACCCTTTGACTTGCCTTTGACCCTTTTAGCAGCTCTTGCTCCTCAGATCTGGAAGTCCCCATGTTAGGGTCCCCAGAACCACAGATCTCCAGCCTTTCAGCCAACTGTGTTCTGACAGAAGACTTGGTTCTAGACACAATGAATGACAGCCCGAGAAAGATCCTGTTGGACGTCAGGTTCCCTGGCCTGGAGGAGGACCCCTGGGCCCCGACAACATCCACCGAGCTGCAGTCGAGGCCGGACCCTGACCCGCCATTCCAGGCAGTCGTGTGGCTGGGCAGTCCCAGGCTCCGCGAGTCCCACACCCTCTGAGTGAGGACTGCGGGCCGGAACTGCACCGCCCGGTGATGCAAAGGCAGCAGTCACACCCCAGCCACCTCTGCAAGAGTAGATGGGCAACCGGGCCCGAGAGAGTGACTCCTCTGCTCTCCCTGCCAGAAACGGAAGGGCGGCAATGGGAAAGCAATGGTGAAAGGGACTGCCAATTCCCCAGATCCCTTCCATTCTGTGTGCTGCAGTTCACTTTCCCTGCTTCTTGCAGTGTGGTGTTTGTAAACAGCATAGATTTTCTAAGTTACCTTCTAATTATAAATGAAAGTTGGAGGTGGGTAGGCCGACGGAGCTGCCGTTTGCTTCTGTCCCCTTGGTTCGGCTCCTAGAGGGGAGAACCTGCAGTGCACCGTTTCTTCCAGGCCCAAGAGTTCTTTACTGCGTGCGGGCAGTCCGAGGGTTCTCCCAAGTCTGCTTACCAGGACCCCTCCTACTGCCCCTCCATCCCCGCTTCCCTGTGTCCAAGCCAGCTTTCCTGCAAGAAGAAATGTGATTTGAAGGGTCTTGTATTGAGTCAGGAAATGGATTTGGAGACGGAATGGGTGCATCTGAAGCAGAGAGGAACCCTCACCTGCCCTGTGTCCTTTGCAAAGAACCGCCCTGGGCTCAGGCTGGCTGCCTGTATGTGAGCCCGCTCGAGAGCACTACCACAGCTCACCTACGGAGTAAAATAGAAAACAAGGGATTGAAATGAGGCTCAGAAAATCTTTCAAAAAAGAAAACACTTCTTCATTTAAAACATTAAAATTCACTTGAAAATACTATGTTATACGTTACATTTAAACATTTGTAAAAAGTCTAACATTGTAAAAAAAACAGCAGTTTTGTCTTTTCTTTCTTAAAATGATAGGCTCACTATTTGCAATAAGTTGTTTTTGTTAAAGTGATTATTTATTTGAATATTCTATTACTTAATGTTTAAATTTAAGCATTTAGGTCATTTATTTTGTATTTGGTAAGAATATTGAAACTGCAGTGACCACTTGGATTCAAATTTTGAAGATTCAAATAATGTATAGATGCTATATAAAATTTCTTTGGGGATCTCATAATAATAGTAATCTTTTTATAATGTTTGATGATAAATATAACCAATTCCATGAGAGAGCTGCATAATTACATTTTTATCTTTTCTTTTCCTTCTTTTCTTTTGGAATCAAGATAGAGTTGAACTTCAGCTTCCATGAGTAAACATGTATGAATTTTCAGATAAAATGTTTGGAGATTTCTTGTTAATACATTTAACAAAATAATTTCCAATTAGAGGAAAACATTTCCATCTTGGTGGAATAGATTGTGAAACTGATTTTCAATTTATCATGATCTATCGGACAGTGAAATAACTATAAAGTCAGACAAGTGTTGGGTTCTTTCTGTATGTCGCCTCATTTAACCCCATTGTTGTTTGTCTGAAGCCCCACAGAAAATGTAGATGACTTATGGAAGATTACAGACAGGTGCCGAAGTCTGTGTCTCCCAGACAGCGCTCTTGCATCCCGACAGCAGGGGATTCTGAAAGCAGCTGTGTTCTGGGCCCCATGTGGGCAGAACCGCAGAACTGGACAGGACCCGTCCGGAGGAGGCAGAGGTCAGGGAACGCTGTCAGGAAATGATTTCGTGGTCGAGCGTATTTATGTCTGCTGTCAAGTTATTTCCTATAATCTTTGTAAAATAATGTTAAGTCAAGTCATTATAAGAGAATCAAGAAATGAAACTAGGAACAACAGCAAAGACTCAGTATAGGGTTGGCCTCCGTGGCGTGTGTCAGTTCGATGGTACATCTGGGGTGTTTTGGTAAATCTTTGTCTCGGTTACATTACACTTTTCTGGTCTCATAGTTATGCATTTTCAAAAGGAGTGCATTATGTGTGCTTCACCTCATCTACTTATAAATACTGAAGTCATAAAAGAGTACTTATGCAAGGACCTGAGTTCGATCCCTGGTACCCAACCCCCCCAAAAAAAATAAAAGAGTACTTACTCTTGCATTATTATACTGCATTGAGTGTCTTTTTTCCATTCTCCCATTGGTCTCATGACCTAGGGAGTTATTAATTTGCCACTTCCGAGACAAAATATATTTTAAAACGTAATATGACTGCCTGCGTTTTCCAAATAGAAACTGCCTTCTTATGAGTTACCTTGCCCTTAAAAAATTTGTGAGGTATTTCTTCAAACCTCAAGCTAGTTTGTCAAATGACTTCTCACCTACACATTTTTGTATTCATATTTCCTGGTGGCTGGGTTAGCATACTCACAAATACTACAAAGCGTGGGGAAATAAACATTGCTGGAATGGTAAATGAAATCATGACTTCGCAGGATAGTTTTCACTTTATTGAAACATCCTGTGAAGATGCAGCGGGGTCAACGTGAGGCAGAAAGGTGACCCTTCAGCATCTCTTAACTCATCTGTTCAGTCTAAAAACATTTCTGTTGTGTCAAATATAAGTCTCCTAAAATTCTGGAAACTACGTTCCTGTATCTTACATCCCTAGTTCATATTTATGTAACCGGGCTCATCCTCTCCTCAAGATTTGCTCTTATTTCTATTTCAACCCTGTTAAATCTCACCATCCGTCACGCAGAGGTCCCAAGGACGCTTTCCCCTCAAATGCATCCTTTCTTTTGCTTCCTCTTGGACTCTTTCATTGTGTGTGTGTCAACGTGCTTCCCAAACAACCACCCAATTCAGTCAATTCAACTAGAAGAAGAAATCAGTCAGGTCAGTTGCGAGGTTCCCTGTAGACAAAACATCCCCCTGATTGACTGGAGGTTTCACTTATCGGCTGTTTGTTTTGGCATTTTTTTAGACACAGCTTTGGTCTCCCTCTTCTCTCCCCTTACTGAGTCTGCTCTAATTGCTTGTGTATTATCTTTTTTGGCATTCTTGTAGCTTCTTCCTTCCACTCTGGGTTGTATAAACAGTTCTATTTATAAATGCATTCTTCAATTGATCTATATGATATGTGTTCTAAATGGTTTAGCTGGAGTATATAGGCTATTTATCTTGATATTCAAAGTCTGTGCTCAAATAACTTGAGTCAGAGTTCGAATTGGAAGAAGGCTCAAGGCCGTGTGGACCAGTTTGTTTAGTTTTAAAATCTGAGCCAGACTTTTTACTATTTTTAGAAAATATATGAGTGATAATAGAGAGAAAAGAAAGTCAGTTATCAGATACTCAGGTGTGGGCTCCTTGCTTCTCTAAGATCTCGCTGTCATTATTTCTCTTGGAGGTAGTGGCACAGCTGTGGGATGTCTAGGTGACAAAACTCAGGGCAGATTTAACATGCTTTTTGCTTTCTTTCTACTGCAGATGGGCAGGAAAACTTGGCTAAAAGCATCCAGGGAGGGCAGGTGTATGGGGAAAAAACAAGAACCAAGACATATCATGTCCCTTAGGTACAAGACCCCAATGATGAATGTAACTGTATTGTTTGCTTTAACTGTACCAATAAACTCAATGGGGAAGGGGAAGAATCATCCAAGTACTCACGCTGGACTCACATTAAACCTGGAAGAGACGTTCAACATTCCTAGGAGCTCAGAGTGCTTCTCTACTCCTTCTCTCCTTTTCTCCTTCCTCTCCACCCAGCCCTCCCCTTTGGCGTCCATGGGAGGCCTGGCCGAGCAGTCCCAGTGAGAACCTGCGCATCCGTGGAAGTACCGGGTCACTCTCCACCCTGCTTCTGCAAAGCTGCCTGCAGCTGCCCCTGTGTCTTCAGGCCCTGTGCTGTTCTGAACCAGGGATTGCATCCGCTTCTAGGCCAGCTCCCCTCAGCTCCCTTCTGCACAAAGGCTGCAATTACTCGCTCCCCTCACCTGCACCCCAGGTCCTGCCTCTTCAGGAACAGCCCACACGCATCTCAGCATGGGCTGTCTTTCAAAAACAAAAACAAAACCCATCTCTTGACCTCACATTCTCTAGCTCCGATCTCCTTTTCTTTCCTCCTTAACCACAAAACTGCTCGAAAAGTGAGCCCGTTCCGCTCTCTCCACTTCTGTACCTTCCATTCTCTCTGCAACTCATTCCAAGGCATTTCACATTCTCTAGCTCCGATCTCCTTTTCTTTCCTCCTTAACCACAAAACTGCTCGAAAAGTGAACCCGTTCCCGCTCTCTCCACTTTTGTACCTTCCATTCTCTCTGCAACTCATTCCAAGGCATTTTAAAAAAAATTGTTGTTATTCCTTCTTGGCTTATATTTCCAAACATTAATCAAAGCAGAGACAAGTTGGTCAGATTTTCTTGCTGGAATATCAGCAGTTTTAATGATATTTGAAATATTCCTTTCGGAGTAGTGCAACACTGGGCATGGTAGAACTTGCCTGTAATCCTATCACTTGGGAGGCTGAGGCAGGAGAATCACAGTGTGTTCGAGACCAGCCTGGCTAAATAATGAGCTCAAGGCCAGCCTCAACTATACAATAAGAAGTTGTCTCAAAAAATCAATCAGTCAGTCAATCAATCAATCAATTTAGGGTAGTGCAAAATTTCTTCATAAAGTAGATATGTTTTACATTTTTTTCACCTAAATATTTTAAGAATGCTGTTTCTTCAAACTAAAGAATCTTTTACTTCACAATCTATCTCATAGCACTGTAAAAGTATAGAAAGAATTTGAAAGGTATTTCTTTAAGAGACAGATTTCTTATTTATTATGTTATTGTTCTTGTTGTTGTTTTGTGGTACTGGAAATTAAATCCAGGGCTTTCCCACTGAGGTACATACCCAGGCTTTGATTGCTTTTTATTCTGAGACAGAGTTTCGCTGAGTTGCTGAGTTGCCCAGGCTGGGCTAGAACTTGTGATGCTCCTGCATCAGCCTTTCAAAATGCTGGAATTATTTACCTGTGCCACCCCTCCAAGCTATTATCATTTTCTTTCACTACCAAGAAGCACCTAAAAAGGAACCATCTTTTGAAAACAACTTTCTCCACAAGCTTCTGATATTCCTGGTTCTCTTCCCTTGTGTTTCTCCTCAGAAACCTTTCCTGGCTCCCCCTTCTGTCCTCAGGTCCTGCTTGTCGGTGGCCAGGACTGGGCTGTGCCACCTGCCTTCCTGACTGTGAGATCTCATTCTTTCTTGAGCCTTCAAACTTTAACCATGTATCGTTCAAAATATGTGTGTAGCGTCTAGGTCTCTTCTTTGAGCCAAAAATCTGCTATTCCGCTGCTGGTCTTCAACTTCTCTCTAGAGGAACAACAGACATATCAAACTGGACATGGCCAAAGGGGATTGACTGCTTTCTCCTGAAAATCTGTTGTCTGTCAAGCTTTCATCATCTCAGTAAATTAGAAAATCAGTCCATCTGCAATACAAGGTGCCATCTTTGATTATTTTCTTTTGTGTATATCATTTTTCCAACCTGCTCCGTCAATTCAATCGTCACCATGAAAATATATCCTGAAACCTGACTATGACAATCCCCTCCACTGCTGAGATCCAGAGTTAATCTACCATGATCTCTTACAGAAGTAAGTTCGGGGTCACAAATTTATAATTGGATCAGGAAATTAGTTGATTTATAGGGGTCAAGGTTATTTTTTAGACATTTAAAACAAAACATAGAGATGCAGGTTCATAAGATGATAGTTTCTTTAAAAATACAGTTGAAGGTCTGTTCTTCATGGTGGATAAAGACAGCTTGGTAATAGCCATGTGGGCGAAGGACTTCAGCCTAATATAACATCAGGACACTTTCTTCGTATTAATGTGACTATTGGCTTCAGCTGTAAAAACAGGCTTCACCATGATCAAATATTTTATAGTATGTTGTACATTTTTCAGTCTAAAAGTGAATATTCTTTAGAATATAATCATAATTCAAAGCAAGATCTAGGCATTAGGCTCTGTTGTCATGTATAAAAACAAAGATGGAAATAGAATAGAATTAAAAGTTCTCCCAGAATGGTTC
The DNA here is from genome assembly GCF_012274545.1 of Fukomys damarensis. Classification (NCBI taxonomy): domain Eukaryota; kingdom Metazoa; phylum Chordata; class Mammalia; order Rodentia; family Bathyergidae; genus Fukomys; species Fukomys damarensis. The sequence goes on from NW_022900926.1 coordinate 7,500,284, forward strand.
TAGTTGAACATCACTTTCTTATTTTAACTTTACAACTACTGCCTAAATGATATTAAGCTCACAGCTTGACAATGACTTTATGAGATACCAGCATAAGTCCGATGACCTAGGTGCCAGAAGAATAGAAGTTTTGTGCTATTCACATCTGGTTGTCACTAGCTGTCACTAGTGTTTACCTCCATCTCATAACGCAAACAAGTGCGCTAATGTAAGTGATCTCCCATTTCCACATCCTCGAGGGGACAGAGACAGGGCTGACACAGCCAGCCATTGTCAGAAAAATGAGGAATTTTACAACTTAAAGGAGGAAATGATATTGCACACACATAAAGTAAGAGGTAAGGCTCTACTGACGGCGGGCTGTGGACAGCTTCATGGACAAGCATTGTGCAGGAGATATCTCGTAAAGCAGTCAGTCCACCGCTCCTTCTCGTGCAGGGAAGTGAAGAGGCTTCGCCAAACAATGGAAAAGGGCAGCAAGACTAACCTATCAGTCACATGCTGTGAGGAATATTGTACTAGGTTTTCTGTGAGAGGAAAAATCAGAACTCCACTGTGGAGCTTTGAAACAGTGTTTTAATATTTTCTTCTTAAGTAACTAGCACAGTAAAATATTTTTTTCTGATTTTATACTTTCAAAATTCTGAATCAAGTATCTTTTACCTGATCATTGCTGTTAAGTTTTTGGTGTACAAATTGGACATACTCACATGAGAATCGGCCTGTAAGTACTATAGTATTTGTTTCTGACTTCATGAGTGTATTAAATGTGTTCATTTGCGCAGAGGCACACACTCAAACACACACACACACAGAGCCCCTGACTAATAGCAGAGTAGACAATCATTAGATTCAGTCTGGATCACCAGTGTAATTGCTTTTGTTGGCATTTTAGATGTCTGGACTGTATCTCATCCTGAGGATTTGAACTTTAGCAGAAAGCAGCAAGAATCTTATACTTTAAATTTATTTGTCTCTCTTTGACTGGGTTAAGACACTGAAGTTCTCTGCCAAAGTCATAGAGATTACCAAGTCAGTAAGTGAATGGATTTCTGGGGCTCATCAATTTTTGTTCCTATATCCTAGTGCACCAAGTATTAATCATGTGGAATTTCAGTTTAGATTATCTAAAATTTGGAGAGTACTAAATCTTTGATGGGTTGTTTAGATGACAGCTACGCTGAGAGGCGTTCCTAAAAGAGGCTGCCTCGAGGGTTGGAATGGTGCGTGGGTGTTGGTTTGTGGGAACAAATGGCTGTTTGTTTGCACACTGGAGTCTTCTGAACGGTCCCAAGGAGCAGCTACCTCTCTGAAAGCTGTGCATCTGTGAAGAACAGAGACAGTTCTTTCTGATGGAGGAGAGATCAGTTATAGTGCAGTACACACTCTGAACAATAAATAAACACAGTTCCATGCTGGTGTAAATTCTGCTACCATGCACTAAGTTCTGAAAATGTCTTTCTTATAAACTTCGTATCATGCTTGTTTCACAGAAAGCAGCTTTCCTGCTGTATATAGCTCAGTTTCCAAGAAGGTGAAAACTTTAATACCCATCTCAAACAAATAAACAGTGAAGTGTTTGTGGCTAAGCATCTCTGTCAGTGGATGGTGAAATTTGCTTTAATAAAATGAGTTATTTAATTTAAAAATGCTTTTACTGGATGCTTTGTGAATCCTTGTGATGTACCTCTGAGAAAGGAAGGGGCAAAACCATCTCCAAATCCATCTCCCCTCATGTGGCAGTTTTGGAATTTTCATTTTGTACCATAAAGTTTGCTAAAATAAAAGGGTCAAACCAAGATTGTCCTCATTTCTCTCGAATAAAAAACTTCTGAATATAGAATATTTGTCTTTTAGTTGCAAAAGTGGGCAGCAAGAAACAACAAAGTGTCTGTGCGAAGAAAAATTTGAAGAACAGTGAAACCACATTTAAAACATTTTGAAAGTTTTATTCATTGTATGTATAACAACGTTTCAGATATTTTCAATAATAATTGTTCTAAACAAGTGCTCAATTTATATTCTATTATGATGATTTTTGAAACATTGAATTAAACCTTTTGTGAGTAAATTAGAAAATCGGTAAGAAGTACTTCCAGCTCTAAGTTAGACTTACAGATAGTTACAGTTTTGGAACTTGCTATAATTAATGATGAGTTAGAAGCAAGGAATATTTGTGTTTATTTTCCTGTCTTACCTTAGAGAAGTTTAGGCTAGTAAAGCTTTTGTAATTCTAAAATGTCCTAAAGTATAACTGAACCAAATTTATGCACCATGTTTGACAGTCATAATCTTCCCGTGAGGTTTCCCAGGTTGCTTGTTGAGCAAGATCCCTTTTAGCCTAATCCATTGTTCACCCACCACCACTTCTAATGCCCATTTCTCTCCACCCCCACAACCTTCATTTAAACACATATGCAAAAGCTCCTGGAAATAGCTCCTACAAAACACAGCTTGCTACCCTTGGTAGGTGGCACTGGTATGAGCCACAGTAACCAAATTTAACAGGTAGGGCAAGCATACAATGTGGTATGTATAAGGAGCAGGAAATATAAGAATTCTAACATTCTGCCAGAATGTCTTCTTCTCATCGAGGGCACATGATGCATAGTTAATTGATTAATGCAAGGAAGTGTGGGTGTAGAGGAGTAAGGAGTGGTGTCTGCTGTCCTAGAAGCTGGAAACTTAGTATTCTTGATGAGAGGGCTATCCTCTGCTTCAAGTTTAGAGTCTGCTTTTTGGACTTCATCCTCCCAAGCTCTTCATCGGTGTTCTGACCATTATTCACATACTCCTTACTTACAGCAGTCCTTCTGATAAGATCGCTCTGATAGCTGGACTTCTTGCTATTTTTCTTCCCTTTTCTGCAAGGACTTCTTAGTTGCCTTCATTTTTGAGAAGGAGAAAGCCACATGTCGGGAGCAAATATAGGAAGCTCTTCCAGGACTTTTGCACCAGACTGTTCTCCTCCCTGGGTGAGTTTACCCAAACCAACTTCCCTATTTCATTCCCCTATTGGCTTCGTTCCCCGTCCTTACCCCATCCTGGCTTCATCTGAATTTGCATGCTGTTCATTTACTCTCATATCTGTTATTTCTTTAGTTGCTATAGCTGGATAATTACACAGTTAGGTAGTGTTCAAAGTGTCTACCACAATTCACATATTCTGCAAGAATGAAGATAAATTGCTGCTGTTTATTCCCAGGTGGCACATTTTATTAACTCTCACTAGTTTAACTCCTCTTGTCTTAATGCAAATAACAGACTAAGAAATAATGTATGGGATAATTTGGGGCAATGTGGAACAAATACTAATGAAAAATATAGTTGTGATAGATCATGTGTTATAATTCACATAATATTATAACATTGCCATAATATAGTTACTTGAAATAGTCTGACTTCTTTTCATGCCATATTTAAAAATGCTCATGTGGAGTAGCATGTTAGTACTTCTCTAATGCTGAGACAGAATGTCTGATATACACAATTTCAACAGGAGAGGTTTATTTTGGCTTACAGTTTCAGAGGATTTAGTTCATGGTTGGCTGGCTCCATGGTAGCAGAAGGGTAAGACAGAAGAAAGATACTTGACCTTTGGCAGCCAGGAAGAGAGAGAGAGAGAGAGAGACAGAGAGAGAGAGAGAGAGAGAGAGAGACAGAGAGAGACAGAGAAAGAGCTTGTATAAGAACACACCTTCCAAGTCATGTTCCTAATGACCCACCTCTTGCAACCAGGTTCCAGCTCCTAAAACACATTTATCTTTGAACTCATCAGAGAAATAATCCACTGATGAATATAGTGCTGTCATGATCCAGTCACCTTCCCAAAGCCCATCTCTGAACACATAAGACTTTTGGGGTGTGTAGTGTTTTAGATCTAATCCATAAGAACTAACCGTATGGTGCTATTTACATTAAGTTCAAGAAGCAGCAGGTGTACTCAGTGGTAATGGAAATCTAAAAAGTTGTTTATGGGAGGCAGGGACTGAATTCAAGAGGACAGGAAAGAACTTCCTGGGTGATGAGAACATTTAGTATCTTGAAGGGTTATGCAGATATACACATGTAGTAAAAACTTGTTGAACCATACACTTAAAGTTTCTATCTTTCACTCTGTAAATTTTACCCTGTAAAAACTTGAAAAAAATTCTTTAGAAACTTAAGTGTTAAATTTTTTAAAATATCAGTATTTCCTTCCACCACGCTGTATCTTTTTAATTGATTTAGCCATTTTGAAAGCATTGGGAAAATTTCTGGTCTTTATTTGGATTGGAAATGACAATTTTATTGGGCATAGCATTTTCTCACTGTTTTGCTTAGAATGGAAAATAAGTGTAATACAATTATGAAATAGTTATTCAAATTATTCTTTGCCTTTTCTAAGCTATTTTACACCTCTCATTTTTTTTGGACAAGTACGTTCAACCTTTCCTACCTTGGTCACGTGTGAAATTCATCCCTTTGGTTCTATTCCCATACATAAAAAGTGTTCTGTAAATTAGACAACCAAATATTCAGTTCTGAATACTCAAGTTGCAGTCCTAAAGCAAGTGCTAGACCTTTTGGCTAAGCAACTTGATGTTTGTCCCAGGATACTGCACACTAAACTGAGATACTATAGAGATCTTTGAGATAGGCATCTAGGAAAATTACATTCTGAATTGCTCTTAGAAAAAATAGACTAGGGGACTACAGGGGATGCCAAGTACAGAGAACATTGTTCCAATGATAGCTCAGACTAAAGTTGACAGTGATTACTAACAATGTGATGAGGACAATGGTGCTTTTGGCTGCAGTAATGCTAACTCTGGACCATTACTGTGAGAAGCTCTTTTAAATGGTATTGCATGAGTTGGTCTGAAGATTGTGGGTTATTGTTAAACTGATTAAATGGTATTGCATGAATCTTCAGCTCAGCCAACAGAGATAGTAACTGTTGTCATTATTGCAAAGAATCAGAAACTAAATCATTCAGGTTCATTAAGTAGGTATGTTCTTCTATAGCACTTTTCGGAGAGCTGCAATTAGAGCATAAATCCTCCAAAGACCCCTCCAGAAAAATGAACTGATGTTCGTTGAAGTCGCCTGAGAAGTTTTGCTCCTGTCATCTTGCTCGCAGTCTCTTGTTGACTTTCTGTGATTACATGAAAACAAATATTTGCAGCACTTGTAAAGGGAGAGTTGGGTCAATTGTTCAAATAAAGGAGAAGCACTGAGTCTAAAGAAAGATAAGGAATGTATATTTGAGAAAACAAGTGCTTCTGAGGGGCTGTGCACCAGTATTTTCTAAACATTCATGTATACTTTGCTTAGTACAATCTTGATGTTCAGCCATGTGTTTGACACAATGATAGAATCAATGAAGCACTTCAATACAGTCTATTGTAGGACTTTATTATCGAACCAAGACAGAAATCCGGTTAACATTTAAGACAATTTATATTCCCAGTACACAGTAATTCTGGATTAATATCACATAGATCATAGTTTTTCAGGAATGTCAAGAAGGAGAAATACTTTTTGGACGAGGAGTCTGCAGAAGGCTGGACTTTGAAGAAAAGAAAACACAAATGTAAGAAGGATAAGATAATGGTTATTAAATAGATTTAGAAGGGAGGAGAGAAAAAGCAGGGGAGTGGAAAAGAAGATATGGAATTATAGTACCTGTTTTCTTAGAAACTTTATGAGTCAGCACTGGGTAGCAGTAGCAGAAAATGTTGCCTTTCCTGCAATCTGGGAATGTGAGTGCTGCCTTAATTCTGCTCCGGGGAATTAGCATGTGTTTGTGAAGTTTATTAGAGGTGCATGTGTGTGGGGAAAACAAAACGAAACACTGTGTTGACAAGAGCTGTCTGTAAATGTCTGGGTTTGGACCGTCTCCATGGCTCTTGGCTTCATGCTTTTGGCATATACAACTCAGGTCAGAAAATGTTATTGGGAGGTTTAAGCAATCATTTCTAATATGAAAGCTACAAATATATTTCATTAAATAAAATGGGAAACATTTTCTATTAAAAGTGTAGGTAGTCTCCTTCTTAGCAGTATGCCCATGTATTTAGAAAACCTTTAGTATTTTCATATTAGAACTGTTTAGATTTTCATTTGAATATTGTGTGCAACAGTAGGAAAACGGAAAATAACCATCACCACCACATTGCTTTTCAAACACAATGTCAGTTAACATTTTCTTGAACTTGTAACTAGTTTTTTAGCCTGAAGAGAAATTTGGAAAGCCAAGATGAGCATATATTTATTTTGGGAAGCTATGTGTTTATCTGAGTAGAGTAACAATATACAAGAAAAGGATAAAACAATTTAAATGTTTCTTACAATTCTCCAGTGTGGGAGCTGGGCAGATATCTCTGTCTTTGTACATAGAAAAACTTTGGCAAAATTCAGACCAAGCTATAAACAATTATTCTCCATAGAGAGAAAGAGCTTGGAGTAGGGAGAAAGAAAGTACACGCACACACACACACACACACACACACACACACACACCATTTTCTTACTGGAAAGAGCACATAATACCTTTGAAGATAAAAATAATGTCAAGAGCCAGCAGTTAACTCTGTATTGTAAGTTATCTTATTGATTTAACAAGTTGAAATAAGAATAAATATAATAACTAAATATTTATGGTCTCTAAATATATAAAATTATTTATATGACAATCTCTTAACTAAAAAATAGTGGCAGTACATGGAAAATATTCTTTAGCAAAGCAATAACACTCATGTGCACATCTTCATCTGTCTGCACTGAAGGGTTGGCCTCTACCAACAAAAGCAAGTCATCGGAAAACCACTGAGTTGAAATTGAGTGTGTATTAGTAAGAGTTTTTTATTTGACTGAAAAACTAAAGCTTTTCAAAAGCATCAGTTATATAAATGTACTAATTCAGTTCTTCCAAATGAATGATACAGATTATAAGTTATTATTGTTTAATATTTTCTTTTCAGGTAGAAATGATGAGGATAAATCTTTACCAACAAGAGATGGTTTTGTCACTAATGCCTGGTAACAACTGTGATCCTCACACCCGGGAGAGGGTAGGATTGGCCACTAGTGCTAAACACTTACAATGTGCAGTGCAGCCTCTCACAACACAGCATCACCTGGCCATTCAGGGTTATTTCCGTACAGGTTGACTCCCAATTTAACTATAGTTTATTGTCCTCATCTTTTACTGTTTTTGCGTACTTTCCTCTTGTTTTAATGTAGTCTGAATTTTAGTTATTTTTGAAATTTTAAACTTTTTAATGTATTCTTAAAAATAATAGTGCTTGGCACCTGGTTATGGGTCTGACAAATGGGAAGTCATTTAAATTTTGACTGTAACCCAACACAGCTATGAGAATGTGGTTAGAGAGCTTTAAAATACATGGGCTTTTGACTCAGATTCATGCAGTTTTTAGAATTAAAACTTCATCACATCACTGAATCAATTGAGCATCTATCTCCAATCTGAATTGGTCTCTGTCCTGGGCTCATGCATCTTGGGAAATCTTTTGATGGCTTTTATAGATGGACTTCACTGTTCCCTGGTTCACCCCCCACCACTGTCATAGTAAATTTTCTGATCTGTTACTTGTCAAAAGTCCTTATAATAACTTACTGATTAGTGATGTCAGTTTTCTTCTTTGTTCCTCATAATCATTCTGGCAAGCTGGCTCTATCTTTTCAGTTGGTAGACTTTCTTGTTGATACTTTAAAAGATTTTTGTTGTTTGAATATGTAATTTCCTATATTGGGTCTCTTATACTCCTATGTTGGATCTACTTGCATCTTTTATCAGCTATAAGTTTCTTAATGTTATTTTGCAACACTTTTAGGGAAATGTTTGCTTTTGTAAGTGCTCTGAAATTTTAATATTTATTCTTAATCTCTTCTTACATCACAGCATCAGTATAATTCTTTCTATAGACACACTATTATTCAAATTAGAGATTTTTTTTTCTCTAGTTGTGCTCATCCTGGATTTTCTTATAAACTCCTGGGTTTCTCAAATTTATGATTGTACTTTTTGCCTCTTCATTTTTCAAAGACTGGGGTTCACAAGGGTTATATGTTGATGAGGCATTTAAATTGATGAGCTCTGCCTTGATTTGGCTAGGTGAGGTGCTGGCTTGTGGAGGATTCCTGAATAACAGAATAGAAATGTGTCCTCTCAGACTTATTACAAGAAGGAAATATTATACTCTTCATATAAAGAGTAGACAAAAGATACTGTCTTTATTTTTCTCTCTTCTTTGGGAATGACCCATAATACAATCCAAGAAAGGCATTCTATCTTATGCATACATTAACCAAAATACTGTGCTTTATCCTCTTCTGGGACCAAATGAGTAGTTGAGTGAAACTCAGATTTCTACAAGCTCATAGGTTTCTTGAGCTACCCAATACTTGAAACACTCTGAATCCTCATTTCACCTGTGGGCTCACTACAGTTGGTAATTTTATTCCTTCCATCCAACTTTAAGAAGAAGAGAACGTGTCTTTAATGGGAGAGGGAAGGACTTGAGAACATTAATATGATATAATGAATAATTCTTAACATTACCAGAGGAGGATATCTTGAAGATAATAATGTATTGGGTAGATAAAAAAGAACAGAATATGATATTGGTGTTTGGCTTCTTGGGGAAATAGTTCGCTTTTGTGGTATAGGAAGAAAAGAAGATCCATGTGATAACGGGAGTTTTTCTGGTCATTATAAATTTACATAAGTACTTCAAATTTTCTTGATAAGTTGAGGAGAACAGTGCATCGTTGTCAGTTTCCACTGAAAGTGGCAGCCAGTAGTAAGGCATTTGCTTTTGGTACTTGGGTAGGAAAGCAGGTTGCCTATGTGGGGAACAAATACTAACCAGTCACTGGAATAATCAATGGGTTAGTAAGCAAAGAAGTGAGTCAAAAACTCCTCCAACATAGTTTGAGAAAATTAGTTGGTTTTATAATTTAGTTGTGTCAAATGTTGTAATGATTTGGAGATTCGGGGGGAAGCACAACAGAAGTTACATTCATACACAATGAGAGCTCTGGTCTTTTGTGTCCAACAGAGCTTTGATCCAGTACCCTGGATAGCTCCCAAGGAGGCCTAGGTCTGAAGTCTTAACGTTTTATGGGGTCTCCACTGGTTCCTCCAAGATGATGAAGTTCTTCGTAAGTGCTCTGTGAAGTTACCCAGAGGTAGGTTATCATTTTCTTTTTTACCTATGTGAATTTGCTTTTATCATCAAATTTTGAAGGCCAGATCTTCAGAATTGACCTAGGCTGGATAGAGCAACTTCTCCCCAAACAACTTAGCACACTTGCTGGGGAAGACAATATATTCTCCCAATCTAGGGTGATTTAACTCTTGAGATTTTTCTTGTTTTTGAGTTAGGAGTATAAAAATCAGCTCATGGAATATGGACTCAATCTTATTTCAAATTAAATAAATGTGAATTAAAGCTGGATCTATTTATGTTCATATCTTTGGAAGAAACTTCAAATGATTGAGAAGGTTTTGGAAAACAGTTCCTCATGCCCAGTAGAGGCAGTGAATTTCAATTGCTAGAAGGTAATTTGGAAATGTGTGTGTATGTGTGTATGTGTGTGTGTGTGTGTGTGTATGCTTTTAAAATCAGTAATCTAGTTACAGTACTCCAGATTGTGAAACTGCTCAGAAAAACATACAAAAAATATAGATATGGGGAATAATTACAAATTTATTTTATGTGAAAAATTTAAATTATCCCTAAACAGATTATTTGTTAAAAATTGTGGTACACTCAAAAGAGATTCAATTGGTACTACACAGTATGTGTAGATGATAGATAGATAGATAGATAGATAGATAGATAGATAGATAGATAGATAAAGATAGTTAGGACACATAAAACCATTCCTAATGCATTTTAAAACATAAAGTTTTGGTCATTATTTGATACTCTCATCCATATCCGTTTCATCAACAGTACAGAAAGTCACTGGGGATTTGAGAAATGCTATAGCTTTCTATGCTTGGTTTGCTGAGTATTCATCTTTACCATAAGAAAGAGATAAGAGTTTTGTAGTAATTGTCTCCCTCCTCAGCTCCTCCAGGAGAGGATACCAAAGTGTAATATCACCATCTTGTTCCATTTTTGATGGCTTTATCCAAAAAACTATTTCTTTATATTAGGATAATTTTCTGTGCTTAGGTGAATATAACAAAATGCTCACTCAGGCAATTTTAATAGTTCGTTTTATCTATTTCTTATGATGATGGACTTATTGTATACTCTTTGTTGCAGCTGTATTATAATCTAGGAAACAAATGGAGGTGGGTGTTCCAAAGAGCACTTATCTAATTCTCTGGTTAGTCTCCAAGCTGTCACTGTATTTCACTGCACAATGGACAGGAACAGACTGTAATGCTCATCTGATAAAGCATGGGCCACTCTGCAGTCCAGTGGTGATATTTTTCCAGTAGATGGATTACAGTGCCTCTTCATCACTTGTGGAGCTTGTTCTCTGCCCAGTGACACAGCACTGAGGTTTACAGTGGGGACAAAATGCAGCCTGTACTCCTGTAGCCAAGGGTTTGAGGAGGATCTACCTTTTCCTGGAGATAGGCTTTCTATGTGCCAGTGGCAGTCTTGAAAGCAAGAAGATGTCTTGACCACCTTCCAGCGTGCTGGCAGAGTCACTCAGTTAGGGATTGCCATTGAAGACTGTTGGAGACATTGGGCAATTTGCAAAGCTGCCTTGCTGGAGACTACTCCAGTGAAGGAGAGCCCATGTGTCCCAGGAGAAAAAGGAGTTGAGATATATCATGCAGCTGCAGCATCATTGTCTTATTAGAGACAGGGGAAGGTGCTTATGCCTTAGACTAGGGGTCCGGAAGCTTATGCAGTTTAATAAGGGGCCCAATTGGGAACTCAGTGTTACAAAATTATTAACATTAGCTCAAGAAAGTGTCCAGGCCATTCATGATAGAGCCAGTTGGTGGGGTGAGAACACTGATTTATAGTGGTAGCTGTGCATCAAGCATGATGATTTGATGTTCCTGTTCTCATGATCCACACGCTTCAACCAAGAGAAAGATGTTGCCCAGGACACCCCAAGGCCAGGGAAGGAGAAGGAGCATTGCTCATTACTTTTAGTACTGTTTTAATGGTCCACATGAGTTGTATTTATAATGGCCGATCGACAATATTGTTTAGCCCTTGGGTTTGATGGAAACCTTAGTTGATCAGCCTCAAGTGAAAACCCAAACAGTGGCATTGATTATTTAAATATTATTTTTATCTGAGTCACAAGCTCAGATACTACTACTAACAGTGCACTTTTGCTGTAGGGTGGTGAATTTGGGAAATATGACAAAATTTTTTATGACAAATTTTTATTCAATTACTTTGATTCCTATTGTATATGTAAATTGCTTCTTTTTTTCCCTTCACTACTCTCTAGGTGTTAAACTATGATGGCAACATAAAATAGAATTCACATGAAACCCTTCAACATGAAATAAGAAAATCCCAGGAAGACCCAAAATCTGAATATCCTGGGATGCTAGATTGGAATTGGAAACAGGCCTTTGTTTTGTCCTTTATTTTGTGCCAAACTTAAATAGGGCAAACTATGTTATAAACATAAATCAGGCATGAATTACTAGTATCCAGATGGTTAAAAACATAGTTTGTATGATTCAGGCTACACTATAAATAAGAGACATCTTCGTGTTATGTGCTAGAGTTTTATGATTGCTGGATCCTCGTTTTTAGGCTGCAATGAGGTCACACAAGCTGTCCCTCCCTTTGTTTCCCCAGCTATCGTGTGATGCTTCATGGGAGGAGAGTTTTAAAGAAGGCATGGAAAGTTCAGGATAAGTAGTTTTAACTTGAGCTTTCTGGAAGTTGTTGAAAAAAGTCAAGTTGAATAGAAAATGTAAACATATGAAATTTAAGTTTGTGCACTGTTATTGCTTGAGGGTGCTCTTATTGTATCTGGCTAAACTTAAAATAACTAGTTGCGGAAAGGAAGTAGGAGTATGCTTTTGATCTTAATATAAGGATGGAAACAAAGAAAAAGAAAAATCTGTGTTCCTAAACTGCCCATAGCAGGCAAAGTATCATTAGTCTTTTCTGGAAGATAATCTTACCAAGCTTATTTATCTGATTTTTTTCCTTGCTGGTTGACCTTAAGATGCTATTTCTTATTTCTACCTTATGTAACACCTCTGTTTTGACTAAAGTTACCCTGGGGCAGATTCATCATTCTGCAATCTGCAGATAAGAATGTGGACACCATGGATGTGGCTATGTTACACGAGACCAGTCAATTTAACCATGCTAAGATGTAGCATTTCCCACCTTATCTTTTGCTAAAAATATTTTCTTAGGAACAACCATAAAGTTTGGTCACGATCTGTTATACCATAAGAATTTATGTTTTGCAGTGTGTGAAAGAAACTCATGAGTTCAGTACTGGGGAAAATTCTTTGGCCAGGAGGAATCTCAGGATGAGATTTGATATTGATTTTAGGGACCTTTCCATCTGGCAGAAAACACAAGTGGTTAATCACACTGGGTTTGATTAAATAATGCTTTCATCCACCGAGCCTTACATATGCCCTTCAACATACAGAAATAAATATTATACTTTCTCCATGATCAATAAATTCATCGTCTTCTGAGAGTGGCGAGTACTGCGATGAAGATGGAGATGATGTGATGATGATGATGATGATGGACTGTGACAGCGGAAATGGAGGCGGAGGAGAGAGAGAAGGGCAGAAGAACAAGGAGAAGTTACAACAGCTCTAACTATATGCCAGTCCCTGGATTAGATACTTCATCTGTAATTTTCCCCTTTTAGTAACCTTGGAGGTAAAGTCGCTTATTCCCGTTTTCAGAAGAAACTGAAGTTCCAAAAAAATTAAGTGTCTTCTTTAGGGTTACAAAGTTGGCAATCTGGCCTTTGGGCTCAGACTTACAACTTGTGCTCTATCAGTCTCAGTTCGACCCAAAGAAAAGAGATCACAGGGCTAGAATCCTAGGCGATCATATCTATGCCAACAGATTTGAGAGGTTTAGATTCTGTTTTTAAATTATATCACTGTTGTATGTGATATGTGCCAGGTTGTTTGTTACAGAATCTCCTATACCTTTTAAATAAAATGTTTTTTATATCACATCCATTTTTTATAGAGCATTGAGGAAATTGAGTTAAAATAAGAAAGTTAAAAATGATGGACATTTTTGGCAGTTGTCCTATTTTTGGTTCAGTTTAGCAAGGTTCAAATTGTTACTTGTACATTGTCCTTAACAGGAAGCCCTTATTCAGCCACTGTGCTTCCTAGATTTTCATGCAGGCTGTAGTTTTTGACCCACCATGTGCTAAAATTTATTAAGCAAAAAAACAAGAGTCTTGGTGTTGAAAGCTATATGGGGACGGCCAAGCAGGTCCTTGAATGCCTTGGTTATGCCAATAAATCCAGCCAGAAAACTACTTTTAATAGTTGCGTATGTGACTAGTCTTATGAGATGACACTCACACAGAGGGTCTAGGTATAGAGAAAGATCAGCCTCTCAAGACTCAATAGGGAACTTTGCTTTTTCTGTAAACTCCACCTGCAGTCTAACCAAGGGGGCTGGTGCTATTGCACTGCGTGCTTCCTTCATGTATTGTGTGGGATCTGATAAATTTTTCAGGATCCCATCCAGCTGTGCTCTCATCACATTGATTTAATGGTCCTTAAGAGAAACTATAAAAGTGCTTTCTGCTTAGTGGGACCCAGCTGTTTCTCATGGTATTGCATAAGACAGCAAGCCTAGTTAGCTATAGATTAACGATATTAAAAATTCAGCTTTACCAAAAAAGAACAAGTATGTGATTTGTTAAATTAAGTTGTTGGACTGAAAGGGGAAGGACCTAAAGGGAGTATCTGATTTGTTCCAAATAAGCTAGTTGGATCCCCAAATAAACGCGAAGTCATATCAGCATATCATATTTGTGTGTGTGTGTGTGTGTGTGTGTGTGTGTGTGTGTGTGTGTTTTCTGCAGGGGTGATGTGAAGGCCAGTGACTAGAGAGAAGGCTCTGTTTTCATTACCAAGCAACAGTGCAAAAAGCCAACAAGATTATTTGAGGATTATCAACTCTCTGATGAGGTGAGGAACACTGAAAGTTGCTACAAAATGAGTACCTGTATGGGTTTAGAGTGCATTCCTGTTGCCTGCACCTTTGAGTTTTCACAAGCAGAAGGGTGAGTGGCTGAACTACCACGCAGTCTGTGAAGTGTTAAGTCAGAGTGTGAAGCAAGCTGTCTGAGAAGCAGAACAGACACAAAGTACTTGGAGTGTCTGCATTTTAAGCAATGGAAGAGTCTGGATCACGTTTACTATTTTCTTACCCCCTTTTAAGCAGCAAGGAGTATGGATGTGAGAAGAGTTAGAAAAAGTAGTCATTTTAAAGCCATGCTTTTAGTACTTAACCAAATTATAGCTTCTAAGTTCAAGGAGTGAGCTCACTGAAACTAGAAGTCTTTTAGAAATAAATGGCTGGAGAATTAACAATTGTTAATTGACTAATTTTTGATGATCCACATCACCCCTTTGGAAAACACACACACACACACACACACACACTCACACACACGCACACACACACACACACACTATGATAAGCTTATATGACTCCATGTTTATTTGGGGTCCCAATTAGCTTACTTGGAACAAGTCAGATACTCTCATTAGGTCCTTTACTTTTCAGTCCAACAACTTAATTTAATAAATCACATTCTTGTTCTTTTCTGGTATAAAAAGCTGAATTTTTAATATCATTAATCTATAGCTAACTAGGCTTGCTGTCTTATGCAATACCATGAGAAACAGCTGGGTCCCACTGACCAGAAAGCACTTTCATGGTTACAACCTTGCCTTATTTAAATAAGACCACATGGAATTGATCCATCATTCATCACTGTAGGCTCACAAAATCCTGCCCTATTGCAAATTTGAGATTCTTTAGTTTCCAGTCATCTTTACCTTGTCAGTAAAAAAATCTTACTAAATAAAGGCCAATATTTTCAGAAGGAGCTCATGCAAATCATTTGGAAGCACCCACTCAGAGATAGAGCTGACATCCATACTCTTACTCATTCATGTGTATTTGAATCTTGTCCCCCAAATCCACACGTAGCTGCATTTGCAGGTGAGGCCATGGGAGAGAATTAGGGTTGGATGAGACCAGGATGGTGGAGTGCCCATGAAGGGATTAGTGACTTTATGGAGACAGGAAGAGAAGTCTGAGCCGGTAGCTCCCCAGGTCTCCTCCTGTGATGTGCTAGGTGACAGAGAGAAGGCCTCTGCAGCTGCCAAGAGCTTCTGGAATGAGGCCCCTGGGCTTCCCCATGCCCAGAACTGTGAGAAGTAAATTTCTGTTCTTTACACATTATCCAGTCTGTGGTAGTCTGTTACAGCAATCAAAAACAGACTAAGAGCAGGCAGTTTCCAATAATAACAGTTTTACAGCTTACTTCAAACTTCATTTTATTAAAAGAAATCTGAAAGTTGTGTATTTCTAATTCAGGATTCTTTTTCTTATTTAAACCCTGAAGATAGATACCATAGTCCTTTGATTTTTAAAGGTTATTCATAGCTTAAGTGAATTATTTGTCTTAAAGTAATACCTGCTGAATATGTATGGGAAATCCAGGGAGGAAACTCATGGAACTGTTCTCCAGATAGTGAGAAGGTGGCATTTTGTATAAAACTGGAAATGGTTCAAGGTCACATATATATCCTACAATGCTTTCCTCTGGGGAAGTGGACAAAGGCATCAGGGTCATTAGGAGAAATCTGCACAGAGAACTACAGCAAGACAAATACTACTGAGAGGCGTATTTTAAAGTCAGTATTCATCCCTGTTTCCGGTTAAGTGTCATGTGGACTACTTCCTCCCTACTGAACAGCATGAACCTGGAAAATCCAAGACTCAGTGGTCTAAGTGGACAACAATAACCGACATATTAACTTTGCCAGATACCTTTGTGGGAAAAACTGGCCGTGACACTATTTGCTGTTACTGCAGTTCGAGCCAACGCAAAAGGCCGAGTCTTGCTGCTTCATCGTGGTGTAGGAGCAGTGAGAATATGACATCTTTCTGTTCTGCTGATGACCAACAGAGCTAAGTTTTCCTTTTGCGACCAGAAGCAATGGAGCAAACTTCTGCACTCTGGCTTGCTTTCAGCCTTCAGTTCTGAATCCAGGATAACAAAGTTGTTGGCAACCCAGACAGGCAAGTCTGAAAAATGCCAGTTTGATGTACCACAGGCTTCTATTTCCCTTCACAATGAAAATTTAGTGTTCCTCGCAAATTCGACATACTGGAATTCATTATAGTTCTTATGAATGAATGATGGGCTTTGAAAAACAGTGTTTGTGCTGCGTGTTTTTGTGCTATTTCAGGAAATGCATTACAGGAAGCAAGGAGCCAACAGCACAAATCATGCTCGCGATTAATTTAGAAGTAGAAGTGGTTCAGCACAAGCTGAGTTTTTGTTTATTTCTTTAGTTCAAAGGTAGAATAGGCTGTGCCATATATGGCATTGGTTTGAGGAAGGGTCCCCGGTCAGTCGCTGGTGTGGAAAGGTTATTCTCCTTTCTTTTTCCACTTCAGCAAATCAATCATTTTAAAATTTTTCTAAGGATTATTTTGTATAAGCTTATAGAAATAGAGAAGATGAAAGCATGAGAAAATGCCATAAATCTGATCCCATAAATTCAACTATAGTTTACAAATTGATGTACCCCCTTCCAATACAATACATATATATGTTTTTAAAATATGTGATCATGATAGCAGCAGGCTGATATAGAAGCATATACAATCATCATCAAAGCCAGATTAATTTTTCACTGATTACTATGATGCTAGCATTTCTATATGAACAAGAGATGTTTATAGGTTCCTTGCAAAATTAATACCCAGGGAGTAATACTCTAGAATCTTACATTTTTAGTTGGCAGGAAGTCCTTTAGCAGGCTCCACTCCTGGGCTATTTCTGAGGTCCTGGAGAGACATTGTATTTTCCCGTATCCATCCTGGTTGTCACCTATCCCTGAAGTGCTCTGAACACTTCAGGATGCTGCTCATCAATTGCTGTGTTTTGTCACCTTGCGAGGTCTCCAGCCTGCATCGCAACTATCCTGGCTCCTCCACTTTTACCAGTGAACACAGCTACATTTTCCAAAGCGGAAATGCCAGACAATGAAAAGCTAATTATGTTCTACTAAAACATCGGGGTTATGAGATAATATAATGTAAGAGGAAAGAAAAATTAGAAGTATTTGAAAGGCTACTTAATATTCTATTGATGAGGACAATCTAAGCTTTCCTATGTGCCTAGTGTTGAAAATTAAGGATATTTCAACTTTTCACTTTTAAAAATAATTCTTAGATATGGCGCAAGAGTTATTTTACAGATGATCTCCATGGCAGAAAAATACTACTGGCTCTTGAAATCTACTGGAACATTTTGTGGAAAAGTGCTATAGAAACAATTTCTAGATTCAGTGATAGTTTGTATTCTTTATTTCCACTTGAGTCAAATTGATAAATTATACTTTTCTAGGAATTTGACCTTTTCATCTAAGTTTTCACATTGCTGCCATAATCTGTTTGGAGTATTTTACCTGTTTAATATCACCAGTTATGATTTCTCGTTTTTTACCTCTGATATTTTGTGAATGCACATGTGTGTGAGTGTGAGTGTGTGTGAGTTGTGAGTGTGTGTGCATTGTTCTGTTCTGCTCGATAGGCCGTCCCGGAGTTGTTCTAACTTTAACCAGAAAAATTTATGGTTTTATTTTTACATGCTATTAATTTTTGCTCCTATCTTTAATGACAGCAATATATATTATAACTATACTATGTTACATATGTAGCATTGTGTACTCTGTAGCATACAATAGTCAATTATAAATTTGATGCTAATATTTGAAGGCAACAAATATGACTTATGGCCTAGCATATGCTAAACTTTAAAAAATAGTTCATTCTTGTTTGAAAAGAATGTGTTCTACAGTTGTTGGGTGCAGTGTTTTAACACATTTCTAATAATCCAAGTTGATTAATAATGTATTTAAATTATGTGCTTCTTTGACTATTTTGACTGCTTAAGAATATATTGATGGGCCAGTTATTTGACTCAGTGGTTCCACTGCCTGCCTTGTAAGCTCAAGGGCCTGAGTTCGATCCCCAGTACCAAAAAAGAGAATATGTTGAAATCTTGTAATACGATAGTAAAAATGTATATTTTCTTCATTATTAGAAAACCTATTTTAAGGCACTATTAAGCGAAGTATAGAATTATTTGAAGTTTTTCAGTCAATACATTGAAAGCTTCACTATTGCGCATTAGGCTTTCTCTTTCTCTCTCTTTCTCTCTCTCTCCCCACCCCCCAGCTATGTCATATAGGCCATGAGGTTTTGGGAAGGATGGCTGCTAAGGCACTGTTGTAGAAAGCTTAATTTCTTTCTCTCTTGCCCATCTGACAACCTTGATCTTTAGTCTCGAAGAAGGATGACATAGGTTAGGTAAATGTAGGACAAGTAAAGCTTGCAATACAAGTTTTTAGATGAACACTTCTGAAGTGCTTAATATGCTTATGTGCAGAAGTGAGCAGGGATCTGGCCCAAAATTTTAAGGTAATAAAGAAAAAGACATAAAGTGAAGGCAGAGATATAAGCTTTGTCCTGCCATGGGTGCCTAATTAGGCATATTCAGGCCCAGCCCAAGTCCCTGTTATAAAAATACTCTGAGATCATTCAGACTCCATTTGTTATTTTTTGGTATCTAACTTTACCATCTTTAGAAGTAATTGCTTGCAAAGTTTATTAATTATAGGTTTACCCAATGGTGATTTTAAACTTCCATTATTCCTTGCACATTAAGTGATTTGAATTCCACTGCAAATAGCTATCCTTATTCATTTACTTATTTATTCATTCATTGACTTATGTCATAATGTACTCCTGCATATTTATTTTCCTCTATGAATGTTAGTACATCAGCATTATTTGTTTAGAAGGGCAAGTCTAAGTCATTTTTGTCTACTGTCAACAATTCCTTTAAGTTGGCACCTCTGTATTTTGTCTTTCTTTTCTCTCTCTCTCTCTCTCTCTCTCTTTCTTTCTTGAACTGAGGCATTACTGATTTCTCCCATTCCTTTTATTGGAGAATAATATGTAGAAATCAAGATTTGAAGGAAGCCTCACACTTCTTGGAATCTTATATAAAAGAATTTTAGGAGGCCCAGGTTGCAAATGGGTTTTTTCAGAGCCTTTCAGTATTTGCTTTAGTTAGATACCAAAGCCTCTACCAGACTCTAGTGATTTTAAACTTAATTATTGCCTGTCAGTTTTTACTACACTCTTATAGTTCCATTTCTGTGTACACATCTAGAGGAAGGCTAGTTTGTGATTAGCAATTCTTAGAGGCACAATTCAATGAAGAAAATTGTCTTCTGATGATAGGGTAGGCTCTGATTATTTTCTGGCTCAGTTTACCCTGAGGATGTACTTTCTGGGTTGTCTAGCTTTTTGTGAGAGACTCCTTAGTCTGTCCAGATCCTGAAAGTTTTCTTCCATTCCTCAATCCCTTGGAAGTTGTTATAACTGAAGTTGAAGCCAGCAGGTCCGATGAATTCTCCTCACAAAGCAGACAAGTTCAGTGTTTAGCTTTACTTTCTATGGTCCTGATTTCACATCACTCTCAGTCTTTGGGTATCATCAAAATCATTATTTATTATCAATAAAGAATGCTATTTCATACACTTATTCCAGCATTTGTAGTTGGTGATAGATGATTGTTTATGCTACCTAATCCTCCATTTTCTAGGACTTGAACATGCATATGTGATTTAAAATTTCATTAATTTTTTTTTTTTTGGTACCAAGGATTGAACTTGGGATCTTGTGCCTTGCTTGGTAGGCAGCAGAATCACTAAGCTAAATCCCTGGCCCCAAATTTCATTAATTTTTAATTAATTCTGTAGAATATTTTCCCAAGAGAGGAATTATAAGGTCTAACAACACTAGAAAGCTTTATATAAAAACTATTATATTTATTTTATTTGGGAAGGGTGTTTCTTTTTTTTTTTTTTTTTTTTTTTTTTTTTTTTTTTTTTTTTTTTTTTTTGAGACAGGATCTTATTGTGTAGTAAAGGTTGGCTGGCCTTGAGCTCACTATGTAGCCCAAGCTGGCCTTGAATTCATGCAATCTTCCTGTGTCAACCTCCTGAGTACTTGGATTACAGGTGTGTACCACCAAGTTCAGTGCGTATTTATTTTTATAATTTCAAAAATTGCTTTTAAATCAGTGCAGCATTTTATGTTACCATGAATGGGTGATCAAAAGATGGTTCTGATCCATGTAAGGAGCCCTGGCATCCTCTTGGAGCCCAGAGGAATGGGTGGATCCATAACCTCCGCAGGTGCGTGCTTATCTGAACTCTCCAATGCAGGAGCAGTGAACAGGGTGGGATAAAGTGAAGACAGGCAGTGGACAAGGATGACTGAAAGTCACAGTGCAAGGAGAGGTGTGGCTGCCCAGACCTGGTCAGAAGAACTACACCCGGGGCTCTCGGTGTGGAGGATGACTGATAACAACAGGAGGTGCAACCCGACCTGCTGTCTTCCCTGGTTACTTTGTGTTCTGTCTCAGCTGCTTCCCTAAAGTCTCCTCTGTCTTTTCGTTTGTCCTAGTGGTGTGGCTTTACACGAGCCAAGACAGATTTACTTCTCTGCTGAAGCCAGTGTCTTTGGTGGAAACTTTTCACAATTCTCACTTGCAGTTTTAAATGCCTGCAGTTTGAAACGCTATTTTGTTTGACACATTTGTAGTTTCTCTTAACAAAGCTTAGCACAAGTACTCCGTGACTTATAGTAGGAAGACAAAGGTGTCCTGTTACAAAAGCCTTAATGAAGCCCCCGAGGGACCTCCTGCTAAGGTTCATGCCTACTGGTCATTGCTTACCGTAACTCATGTCCTTCTCAAGCGAGACATCCCTGACAGGAAGGTGCAAAAGGAAATTGAAAACCGTGGCCCTTTCATTGCTGAACTTTCACTGCACTCCTAATTCATGAAAACCCATACAACAGAGAGCAGGGTGGCAAAATACTTTAAAATTTACAGCTATTAATTTTTTTGAATTTAGTGTTTTTTTTTTTGGTAAAATGAACAAAATATGTTCAAACTTCAACAACAAAAGTTGAAGTAAAAGATCACTTACATATGCTGTACCTATATTTCCTCCCCATACTCTTAGAGACTTAGTTGATTTCTCCTCTACTTGATGTGTGATTCCATGTACATGGAACATCTTTGCCATTTGATATAAAGTTAGTGAGTCTTTGGGAATAGAAGTTTGTTAATTTTCCAATAACATATGTCAAAGACAAAGCATATTCTCTGCCATTTGTCCCCCCAAAAAAAGTCAGTCTCTCCTATTTTCAAAAGAAGAATTTACTTCATTTCCTTAAAAATGTTACTTTAGCTTGTTTCTAAATGTAACAGTTTTAATAGATTTGTAACATTTGTGAGTGGCTCTGGAGTTTTGTGTTGTGGTTTCAGTCTGCTTTGTGCTGCTATAACAAAATGCCTGAGGCTGAGTAGTTAATAAAGAAACTTGAAGGCTGCTAGCCCAATATTGAGGCGCCTCATTTAGTCAGCTTCCACTGAGGTCATGGTGTGGCAGAGAAGCAGATATGGAGATGGCCATAGGCAAAAGTGAGGAGGAAGTGGGTAGACCTGCTTTGAGGCAATTAGGAGAGCTAAGCTGGTCCTGGTGAGCCACACTGTCCCCAACCCAGGACCAAGCCCACACAATCTAATCATTTCCTAGAAGCCCCACACTCCTGGGAAGCTGGAGTTTGGAAGGCATGCCCAAGCCTTATCTGAAACACAGAAGTCATGGAAACACCAGAAAGAACCTTGGCTAGGGAAAGTCGCCAAAGAGCACCACCAGAAAGTCAGAGATAATAAAACGTTTTATTAAAAGATGCTGACATGTGCAAGATGTGAAAGAAATAATGGTAGAACAAGGTGGTGAAAAGTGTTGAATGATGAAGAGACCTTTCCCTCCTTCCCTATTAGAAATGGAAGATGGAGATTAATTTCGTTCCTTTACTTGTGTCATCTATTCCTGATTCTTCATGTTGTAAATTTGTATTACTGTTAGAGCAACTGAAAGAACTGCCTCCTTTCCTAGTCTTCAGGGACTGGCTTTACCAAGGCAATAACAAGCCAATTGGGCTGATTAGAGATTCTAGAAGCCCCTTAGACCTTCGTGTCAATGTGATCTTTCTATTCCTTTCCTTTCCTCTTGGAGAAAAGAAACCTTTCTCATTCTTACAACATTGTGCAGGTTACAGTTACCTTCCCACTCCTTTTCCCTAAAGCAGTACACTAAAAATCTGAGATGTTTGGAGAGTGCTTCCCTTCTCTCCCTTCCTCCTGGGGGATAAATCTCAGGGTTACTTGCCTTTTACCTGTCTTTCAGAGCTATGCCAGCACAGTAAGACAACTCCCTATTTTCTTTGTTCTTAGCTGCCCCAGACATCTGAGTTATAGTCACCAGCTTTGGGCCCCAAAGAAATGTTTTTCAAGTCCTTTGTATCCTGAACAAAGAACAGGACAAGACATCGAAAAGGAAGCAAAGATTTACATTTACTGAAGGTAGGAAAGAAGTATGTTCTGCAGAGTGACACTGGGTGGTAAAAGCCTCACAGTGACCACAAAGATAATGTGGGGGATCTTTTTTGCCTGCAGTTCCTATATTGCTGCTCCCTCATGCAAAGAAGAATTTTGGTATGGTTGTCCTATTAGAAACCCCTGCCTGGTGCCAGACTTCAGCTGCTCTGCAGAAGACTCACTGGGTATCACGCCAGATGCAGGTGAAGGATCGAAGTTGGCACTTTCCTGATTCGTCCTATGTATAGGAAGTGCA
Source organism: Fukomys damarensis (assembly GCF_012274545.1). Classification (NCBI taxonomy): domain Eukaryota; kingdom Metazoa; phylum Chordata; class Mammalia; order Rodentia; family Bathyergidae; genus Fukomys; species Fukomys damarensis. Next base: position 7,523,268 of record NW_022900926.1, read on the forward strand.
GAGTCATCCCAGATTCTGTGGTCTGCATGCACCTTGGGTCTAATGGCTTTGACAAATTACACTACTTGCTTGACAGATTTGCCCATGTCCTAATCTACTTGATTATCGCAGTACCACACATTCTGAGGAGAGATAGAAACAGATTCCTGTGGCAGTGCACCGAAAGACCTGGACATGGAATACAATCTACACTTTCTTTTCCTTGAGGAAGAAACCACAGCCAAAGACAATTTCTCTAGGTGCTGAGATGAGTTTGAGTCGGGGGTAAACTCATGTGGGGAAAGTGCAATCACTCTTCTTTCATGTTTCAAGGTAGATGCTTTCAGTTCGGGGGGCTGTTTGGGTACTGCTACCTCCCAAATGGATTCTGGACATCTCAGAACATTTTCTTTAGCCCATAGACAGTTGTTATGTCATTGTTTCTGTGGGAGATAAAGGCTGAGCATTCCTGTTCTACCATCTTGATGCCATTGCCTGTCACATTCTTCTTGGTGGAACATTTTTAAAATCTTTGTATATTTAGTCTTTATCCAAGCATTTTTTACTTGAGGTCAGTAGCTTTTCAAAATTAAAATCAGATCACGCATGTCATTTTTATTTAGTTGCTCCAACTTGGTAGAAGCTATGCTCAAGCTAAAAGTATAATTTTAAGCAATGTCCCACTCCCCACCATGCAAAACATACAGAGTTTTAAATACTCATTAATTTTAAATTAGTGTTATTGTAGGGGATTAAATATGAGTTATCTTCAAAAGAATGTAATTTTAAGCAATCTTAACTATCAGACATGTTTGTAAGTGATTCAATTAATTGTTCTCAAAGTTGGGAACCAGTAAACCCTGAGAATATGTCTTTATAGCCCTGAGGAATTCACACTCTTTAGCTTGAGAAACACTGTCTTAAATGTTGATTTCCATGAAAGCCTTTTCATAAAAATACTTTACAAAATGTTATACAGCTGGACTTGGCTAAATTTTATTATTTTAGGAGTTTAAGACAGCTATTGTTAGAGATAATGATGCTTGTGTTCAACTTAATGGTAATTGTATGCAAATTTCAGAATTTGCCACAGGCTTACTACTTGTGGTAAACTTGTGGGAGTAGTTATATTTCCTTTTTCTTTTCAGGAAAACTGCCAGTATCAGGATTCACTGGCTGCCTCAAAATTGCAGCTGTGGTTGTCTTCTCAAATTACCAGGAAATTAAAACAGAGTTTTCAGCGAACTTAAAAATTATTATACAGCAAAGACTTTTTACTTAGGAACACAGTTAATAAATGAGGACAGTTGTAGGAAAAGATGGAGTGAAAAGAAAATAAGAGATGAATCAGGAAACTGTTAAATTAACTTTAAATTAACTAACCATTTTTATAAAGTCATGAAGAAAAGGGAAAAAAGATCTATGCTTGAAATTTCTCTTCCAAGTATAAAATTTTTCCATTTTCTCCACTTTCTTCTCTTCTCTTTAAGAAGTTTAATCTCATTGGAGATGATTGTTTATTTCTACACATGAATTGTTTGAAGTAAGTTTAAAAGCTAAATAGATATGAATACTATGTGTAATGAGTCACTTTAGTATGAACAGAAATCAGTAACAACTCTTAAGATGGAAGTACAGATAAAGCTGTTACTCTGTAGAGGCATTAATGGGCCATTGCCACTGTAATTCAATTAAATGAGATAATACACAGAGGAATAGGTAAATGTTTGAAAATAATAGTAAATTTTGCAATCTCACTTCTGTTACTGTCCATAAAAATTAATGTGTGTGAGTTCTTATCCAGAGTTAGACTTCCTTATGTGACATTTATTAAAGTTTGCATGGAACTTGTTGTCTTTCTTTTCATTGTCATTATATCCATAAAATTAACTACTCTAGAAAACTAATTTCAATTCAACCAGAAATTTTACATGTTATGAAGATTCATGATTCGTGCTACACTGTACTCTCAAGTAAAATTAAAGACAAAATATAACTGATTAGTATTATTAGTATGATTAGTATTCTGAGGTTTTTCATCATGAAACTATAGTAGCAGTCATTTTATGCTCAGGCTTAAGAGTCCACTTAACAATTTACAAACTACCTTAAGAAATAAGACATTTCTCTCCACCGTATGGATTGGGTTTTCTCATTCTCCATCCCTTGAATATACTTTCTTAGTACTTGGCACAGTTAAACTTTAATATCATTCTCCTTCCTGCTATTAATACTTCCAAGTCTTAATATTTGAGGCTGACATTTTTCACAAAATTTCTTGGACCTGTTGGTTACTTAAGACCAATGAAAAATCATGGTCGGTTTTTGGAAAGTAATTCAGAATCCAGTTTCTTACTATTAATTGTCAGTTCTGATTAGGCTTTATATTTTTTCAGAAAAAAAAACAGTTAACTTGCTTATTAAATGAGTAGTTCTTAAAAGGTTTTGCTTGTTTACACACATAAAATAATTACATTTCCAAATTCGTAAAATGTATACTTTCTAATATTCATTGAATGACTTTCCAGGAATTTATGCAAAAATAGCTTTTCCTATAAATCATGCATATGGTAGATACTAAAAATATATGAGTTGTGCTTATATTAGGTTGAAAGTTGCAAAATAAATATAAGAATAAATCTTTTCTGGAAAAATATTGATACCCAAATTCAGCTGTATGCTATTCTCTTACACATGAACTATGTGGATCAATTTATCGAATCATTTATGTACACTGCATCAAATAAACATTAATTATACCTGCACATAGAATACAAATATAATTTAACATTTTTTTCATCAAAATATATTTGTACCCTGTAGAATAACTTCATAATACATTTTGGTAAGAGTTCTGAAACTCTGACCCTCACCCAAACATACTAAATTTGTTTTCTATTCTTTAATACTGCTGTTGAGCTTATGATCTCTTTTGCTAAATTTTTTAATTAAAAGCTTTTAAAAATCTTGTGTAACAGGAGTGTCTTATCTATGAGAATTTGAATAAATATAAAATTACCTCGATAAGAAGCCTAAGAAGAACAGTGTCCTAATGATTTGGCATGTTTTAATGTTGTTTAATTTGAATATTTGTAAGGAATATACAAAGAGAAATCTAGAACTTATCCAAGAAAGATTCTCAAATTTACTATAAATGCTGAACAAGCAATTTTACTTGGACTTAAAATTTTTAAATGCCTTGCAAAAATTCCATCAGGAAGTTCACTTTTTGACAAATGGCATAGTGAACTGAGAGGACATCCTCTAATTTAACAGTGAATGCAGCGATAAGTGGTCTAATTAGTTACAGGCAACGTGATTTGTGCTTCATTATACCATGAGTCCTTGAATCATCATAACGAATAATTTTTAGTACTAATTGCACAGAAATGATAATCTTCACAGTGTTACTCTAGAGGACTGGCTGTCGAAATTCTATTTGCTCAAAAAACAACAGTGGTGCCATTGAAACTGAGCAGGGCCCAGCCAAGGTCTGGAGCCTGCAGATGTCAGAGATCTGAGCCCCAGCACTATAGACAGCACATCAGTGTGGACGAGGGGAACGTGAGACCTGGCAGTTAATGCTGGCCTCATGCTTGACTGATGGAACTGGAAAATTCAAAATACTGAAATAAATCACCAGAGCAGGGGTGAGGGAATGAGAAACAGAAAGAGATATGGACAGAGTACAAGTGGCATCATAGACTTAACACAAGTAACTTTCTTCAATTAAACTTTCTATCAGGTTTCGGAAATTATGAAAAGAGAGAAAGCCATTTCTGATAATTTAAGAGCTCGGACATACACATATTACCCTGTTATAAATCAAACGCACAAGCTTAAATATCACGTGGTTTCCTTCATAGGAGAAACCCAAAATATAAATGAACAGCCAAACAAGAGACAGATAACAGAAAGCAGGGAGTTATCTTTCTCAAATGGGAGAGGGATTGAGAAATGGAAACAGAAGGTGGGAAGGGAAGGAAAGGGAAGAGAAAAGGCTTTAAGATGTGTTATGTATGTGCAGACTTCCTGTGAGGAATGTAATAGTTTGTACTGTAAACATGCACTAAGAAAAAATAAAAGCAACATATACAGACACATATAAAATCAGTGGCTAAAAATTACATTTTGATATATTTCAACATAATCTAAAGCACCTAATTTAATGTCTACCTCTTAATGAGGGTTCAACACAAGACAGCTTCTCTCATTTTCTCCTATTGTGCAGTATCCAATTATTTTCGCCTCTCCCGTACCAGCACCCTTCAATTCAGCAGAGCTACAGGAGTGGAGAGGACTGTTGTAAAAGGAATAGGAGCAGAACTTCCTATAGACAAGAACAGGAAAGTAAGAAAAGCCTGGCACTCAACAAGTGTTTATCGGACCTTTTACAAATATCAGAGGGGACAGAGTACACATGCTTGGGATGGTGGCAGAGCATCCATTAAGGAAAACAAAAAATTTCTGAAACCTAAGCTTTGTTCTTCAACATCATATGACAATTGCAGTCCGATCTACAATGTGTCTCCCATTTGTTTTTCTGTTGCTTCTCTGCCCTCAGTGTCTTTGGGGAAAAGATAATCTCCGTGAAGGTCCACAGCTGTGATTAAAGCGCCTTTACGATCTCTAGCATCTCTAGATTCCAGTTTGTGTGGTTGCTTGGCCAACTGTGACATGCGTCAGAGCCATCTCCAGAAACTGAGCGGATGAGGTTTGAAAGAATGAATACTGGAGGTGGAGGAGTCAAAAGAATCCCGAACAGACAGAGCTGAAGGTGGTCTTGGAAAGATAGATAGGTTAGGTAGGGAAGCTAGAGAGAGTCCAAACTGGGAAAGGGAGCATCAGGAATTGGGTTGGGGCATAGCAGGAAGCTAGCCAAAGAGAGGAGAGGGCCGTAGGCTGGTATGATGTTATAATAGAGCCAGTCTGCGCACACACCCACATGCCTTTTTCTCTTCATGATTATCTGGGATTTGCCTTCATATCCACGTTATACATGTGCGCCTTTATGCACTTACATGTAAGCTTCTACCAAAAATGATTCTTAAAGAGGAAGGTACTAAGCAGAGAGTAAGTGCCAAGAATTCTCCGATAGTCATATGCCAGGTGTCAAAGCTGTCAAAATGGAAGTGATTATTAAAATAAGAGACTGTTGTGGGACCACGCTCAGAAGCATGGCTTGTATTGGGTTTTTTCTCTATTTATTTTGGAATGTTTGCTTTACCTGTAGCATATTGTTAAAGAAAACTCTGATTTTAAATCATTTTGGATTTTTTCAGGTAGAATAATGGCTTTAGCATTACTTAAAAAGCTTAGTATATATTTATTTTTCTTTAATATTATAATACAACATATTTTTAATCCTCCAAATCCCCAAGATGTCTTTTACTTTCATATTTTATGTTTTTGTAATTTGTTTTGTGTGGAATAGCAATATTGCCTTCACACAAATTTATTTGATTGGTATATAACCTACCATTACCCTTTCTCATTCCTGCATGCTTTACTCAAGGAATCTTTACCATAGAGTTAAAGTTGGCATCAAAAACTGGGATTGAAATGAATATGAATTGCTATGGCTTTGGCCTAAACCTTTATAACAGCAACATAATAGTCACGGACGCCCTTGTCAGACATATTGTGAAGGAACAGAAGGCAAGGAAAATAAAATGAAAAAGGAGTGTGAGAAATTGCTTTGAGAAAATAGAAGGAGATGGAATGAGCAAAAGGGAAGGCAGAATAGATTTAGTAAGGAGGGAGACATGGTGCGGGCTTCTGTGTCAGCTCTCCATGCTCACTGTCGCTAAGGGCCAGGCTGTGGTTAGGCAATAAAATAAAAGCCTGATCATAATCTAATGATCTTCGCCATCTCCCTGGATCCCCGTGTGCATGTGGCTCCCTCTGTTGGACTGGTGCTGTTTACACACAAGTGGTTTTCGTTCTTGGAGGATGGAGCCTAACAGAATTTCTAATATTTTACGTCCAAAAGACAGAAAAATGACCTCTTCTACATAAAGATTAATGTTCTAAGAGGTGATAACCAAGACATATCATTCACACAATTTAAGTCTTATCCTCCAGGTCTTAGTCTAGTGGAGACGTTTGACTATTTCGTATCTCTACCACAAGGACTTCCTCACACCAAGCATTCAAAATTGCAACCACATTAAGAGAAAGGTTTGGAAACCTTCCTATTAGAAAGCAATCATGATAATTTTCAGCAACCACTGGATCTCTTGTGACTCTGATTTTACTAACAAGTCTCCTTTTCCCAAATGGGTGAAAGGTTCACATTTTTCTAATAGTTATGTTTGAAGATAAAACATGAGGCCTAGGGATTCCAGAGGTTTGGAAAATTTTGGAGCAGCCATAATTGGATATAGACTACATTCATCTGTAAATGCTTCTTAATGTGCAAGGCATAAGACTGGGGGTTTCATCTGTTGCTTGATATTTTGTTACACAGAACACTGTGTTTCTTAAGCTGGAGTGTGGGTTCTGAGAAATTGTGGAGCCTGGAACTGACAAGTCATACGATTTTGGGGATGCCTCAAAATTGTAATGTGCATTGCAGTCTCCTGTGTTGGACAGAGTGGAATGAGCTGCTGGCTTTAACCCGATAGCTCTTCTGAGGGTTCCTGTGTTTACCGTATTGGTAATGACAATGGCCTATTGTAAAGGGACTTTTCCTTGACCTCCATGATGGGACGATGCAGTTTCAAATTCATATCCTGGGATTTTTCAAGAGCTAGTTAATGTTTCTGTCTGTCTGTCTGTCTGTCTGTCTGTCTGTACGTATGTCTGTGCGTAGGAAGGACGGGGTAGTCTGAGGATGAGACAGGCAGAGAGTGATGGAAAGCAATGCTTAGGACATTTTGTAGAATTTGGATCCTATTATTTCTCTTATGTAGTATTTATTTTGAAACACTATCGCGTGTTAAAATTAAAGATTTACGTTGCACTCATCACCTATTGTTATAGTATTGTATGACAAAAAGGGAAAAAGAATCTCTGAAGCTCTGATTAAGAAGTAGTTTTTATTATCGAGAACTAAGGGAACATCACAGATTTCAATGGGAAAGAAACTGAGTTCAGCCTGAAAAGATTCTGTAATGAAGGATTATTGTGTTTTTCAAATGCCAAGGACGTTCCTGTCCTGACTGCTTTCCTTCTGGGGTCGCGTGACCCTTTGGTTACTCAGGCATTTGTTTATGTCCCTCTGTTGTCAGAGCTGATTTTACTGTATCCTGAAATCTGTACTACTCCATGCCTGGCCCCACAGCAATTTAAAGCCATTTCCGTGTACTAACTCGACATTGGGATACACTCAAGGTTTAAACTGAAAAGTGGGCATTGAGGATAGTCCAGGGATGTTCTTGATCTCCTTAATAGAAGGTTTGTGTCAGGCTGTTCCCCTAAAAATGTGCAGAAAGGACACCAATCAATGGCAGATTTAATCCTCCTGCTTCAGTGTGTAGACAATTTTTTAAAAACAAGAGATGGAGCCCATCTACTCCTACAAATGAAAGTTAAATTGAAAATCAAGACTTCTTTGTAATAATATTCCATATAAATTCTCGGGTGCATTCCAGAAATTAAATTGAGTGGACGTAACCTGATATTCTGTTGTGTTTTCTATGGTGCTTTGAGATTTCTAAAATACTGGAGTTGTTGAGAATAGTTTCCTTATCTGTAATATAGATGATCATCCAATTTCTATTAATCGCATTGTACTATTACTTATACTCTAGATAAAAGAAATGATAACAAAATTTTATACTAACATAGCAAAGACAACATTAAAGTTACAAAATATATATGGAGGACTCTTGACACCATTTACATGGTGTATGAAAGGAGTTTTCAAAGGATTTGAACCATTTCAGAGTTCGGATCAGGTTTCAATATTTGCCTGAATAAAAATATTCATTTAACTGCATAAAGAATTTAGAGCCAGGGCCCAGATATTATCTCCAAGGTCACACCTACATGATCTGCTTCCTCTGACTTGGTCTCAACTTCTAATGGTCTGTTTGGCTATGAACTCATCAATAGGTTGATCCCTTCATGGAGTTAGTGCTCTCACATTACAGTCATTACTTCCAGATTTGTTAAAAGCAAATCATCCTCCTAGTGGTAAAATGTTTTGGGCTAAAAGCACAAATTGTTCTCTTTATTATATTTGATAAGACTCAGGAGTACAGGAATGGTTGTTGGAAAGTATGCCATGTGGCACTCAAGATATTTGTAAAATCAGATATTGTCACTGACATTCTAAAAAGGCTAGGATACTTACCACATAGCACTCCTCTTAGAAGTGCTGTATCCCGGGTGGAAGTGAACTGGAGCTGTTTCGTTTTGCTGCAATCTGGTTCTGTTCTAGAGGCAAGGCCAAGTCATTAATAATGCCCGTTAACTTTTCAGTATATCAAATACCTTTTCTATATTTTTATTTACTGACTAACTCCACTAAATTTTATCTCAAACATTCCTCAATAACTAGTCATTTGTCCTAATATTGCCATTTTCCAAACAACCCTCCTAAAGGAAGGAAAAAAGGGATAAACCAATCATCAACAAGCACCAATAAAAATAAAGAGCTGTGTATTTATAGCTCTTTAACAATAGTACACTATAGGCATTCTGTTCTTTAAAGAAGAAAAAATAGAGCATGTGGGAGATGAAAATCAAGTGGCCAGCAGACTTTGGTATAGGGGATAATGAGGCCTTTGTGCTCACTTGCTTTTTGCTTTTTCATTCCCTATATACTAATTCAGTAGTTCCCATTTCTTATAGCAATTGATTCTACTCAGCTTGACTTTTGTGGTATCTTATCGCCTGGTCAGTTTTCCCTTTCATCCAACTCTCCACCTTCATTTTACCCAGATGGCACAGTCTCTCCTTTATATAAACCCAAACACTAAACTCTCCATGATAACTTTACCCCTATTGTAAATAAAATTCCCTGCTCCTTTCTGTCTTGACCTTATTGTCTGTCTGCTGTTTTCCCAGGTATTTCTTCTGTGTTGTGGTTTGACATATGCTTGCTCCTTCGGTCTTATCTGCCTGTTTTCTTTTCTTCTCCTGTATCTTTATTAGTTACTTCTGCAACTCACTACCTGATTCAAAAATGAGCTGCTTCTACTCCACATCTGTTGGATACTGAATAATCCGTAACCATAAAGCCTTACTTGGTGTGCAGTGCAGCGCGCAGAAGTGTTTGGGATCTAACAGGATTGACGTAGAATCAACTTTTATGACCATTTACTAGGAAAAAAACAACACACAGGTTTTTCATGTTCAGGAAATATAGGAAACACCCAACATAAAGGCAGTCTTTATCTAAATGTAAAAAATATGAAGTAGAACCTTTTTTGTTTCCTTGTGATCACACACACACACACACACACACACACACACACAACTTTTGTTATTTTCTATAATAATAGATAATGAAAAGGAAAGGGGAAGGAGAGAACAAAAGATCTGATATCTGGCAGAATATACATCTTTCAAGACCTTTATCTCTTTTCACCAGTTCTGGTGACATCTATGTTTTTATTTCAGGTATTGATTAGCTTTCTGTTGCTGGATCAGAACACACACCCTTTAAAGATGGAGAGTTTTATATTGGCTCACACTGGCAAAGGTTTCAGTCCATGGCTCCAAGGCAGAAACATCATGGCAGAAAGGCCTGGCGAGGGAAGGCTGCTCGACTCATGGCATCCGGGACGTGCAAAGGGTGGGGAGACCAAGATGGAGGAAGGAGCAAGGATCAGATGTATCTTCAAGTCCCGTCCTCATGACCCGCTTCCTCTCACTTGGAATCACCCATTCAGCTCCTAACTCATCGATAGTTTAATCCACTGGCAAGCTTAATGCTTTCCTGTTCCAGTCATCTGTCTCACAGCCTTTTAATCTGCTCAGACAATCGAGGTTAATCACACACTGCATCAGAATCCCAAGGTGCAGAAAATGAGGCACTCGATGAAATGACATTGCGTTTATGAGCAGTTGAGGAAACTAATGGATTTTAACTCTTATGCCCGTAACAGAGGTTCTATGAAAAAGGTCAGGTCCTGGATCTCATGATTCTGCCACCAAATTTAACAATCATCAAACACTCTGTGGTTTTATACACCATTTTTCCCAGTTAATTACTACTTACATGGGGCAGTGTAATTTATGTTTTCATTTCACATTTAACTGCATTCCAAAGAGTTTCATAAGCATTTTTCCCTGAGCTCACATTCCATCCCCAGTCAGATGGTGTGAAGCAAGAGGGGATTTTGTAGTAACATTTTCCATCTTGGAATGTAGAGCAGGAGGATTTTCATAAAGAAGTGAAGGGGAACTGAGGCTGATGGGAATGGATGTTGTTTTTTCGGGGAATCCTCACTCTTGCTAACAAAGTTGCTCCACCAAATTAGTGATCTTTTCTTCTTTCTCTTTATCTGGACCTATACAGACAAAAATCATACCACATAACGACGAAGGAGAAAAGAAGTCAATTATTTTTCCACAGTTTATCTCTCACCTTGATCCCAAATAGGACAACTGATATTTATGAGGTGCTTAACCCAAGAATCCTCTACACTGAAGGCTCAACAACTTAAAAAAACGGTTTCAGCTTTCCTGGACTTTTAATCTGGGTTTCTGAGGTTGGGCTTGAGCCTGTGCCTTCTTCCTGAGCAGTTTGAAGGTGAGAGGGGCTCTGCAGTTCCCTCATCTTGCTTGGATCAACAGATGCTTGGCTCCTGAATCTGCATACCCGCTTTAGGCTTTGACCTAGTCATACATGTCCAGTTTTTATCTTTCTTTCCATGCTTGCTCCAGTACATCTCTGTATAAGTAAAAACTTTCCTATAGTGCTCCCCATGAAACTATCTCATCTAAAGCAGACCCAAAGCAAAAATGACTCAACTCCAGCTGGAAATTTGATTCCAGTTGCCAATATTTTTACATCCTGCAGTTGATGTGTACTTATACTTCCTATATCCTTTGGAAATTTTTTCTGTTCTGTCACTTACCTTTCACAATAGAACACTTAATAGAGTCTGAGGCCTTTTAGATTAAGTACCAATTTTCTATTTTTTTCCAAATAATCACCTTCAAAATAAATTTAAAACTCTGTTGAGTCTGGATATATGTTATATTTCTTTGAACTGCCATTCCCTAAGTTAATATAATTTTTATTTGGTTTTGTTTGTTTTTACGCGACAGGAAATAGGAGCATTTTTTTGAAAGAATGGATGAATTAGTTGGTGATCTAATTCTGAGTTGGAATGCTCAAATAATGAAAAACACAAGATTCTTTTTTTACCCTGTCAAAAATTTTAGTTGTGATCTGACATCAACGAATTTACTCATGACTTATGGGAAGCAAATGTACCCGGGCAAATGCTAAGCATCCTAGGAACACAAAATGATACTGGACTCAATTTTTGTCTTCCATAAGCTTTCAGTCTAGTTGTGAGTTCCTGGGGGGAAAAACTTTAATTTTGACACTAGAGATTTCTCATGCTGGGTATTTCTGCTGGTACCCAATTAAAGATATTTTCTCTCAGTTTTCCTGAGGCCAAAATCTACAAGATCTGTAAATGACCTGCCTACAGAAATGAGATCTAGGGTAAGCATTATAGTGACACCCCAAAATTACCAACCAAAGCATTTTCACAAATCAAACATCCCTCCTCAGGGCCCCAAGAGATACACAAGGAGCCAGAGCACAGAAAGCAGCTCTTCTCTGTTCATACATCCACTTGTCAGAGCTGCTTGACTCTGGCTTCCAGGGAATGAATGTGCTCAGCCCACAGGAGGAGTGCTGACCCAGACCTCCACGTCCAGGAAGCCTTTACTCTCCAAATGCAGGCGCTTTCGTACATCTGAGTAGAAGTGATACAGAAGATATACAGACATGCAGTTTGCAATTTTTAAAAAATGGGACTTTGTTTCTAGTGTTAAGTAACAAGAAATTACTGACATGGGTGCCAGTGGCCTGGAGTTTATGGACACATGAGAGGGGACTTTGGCTTCATAGTTAGATGGGGATCAATAGAAGTTGAGCAGTGGAAGCCCACCAAGAGACGAAATGTTAATGCTGCTGCTCTGTCTTCATTTCTGCTATATAGGCCATGTGAAGTATTTTTCATGCAGTTCAAAACTTGTGGTGAGGAACTAAGTCCCACACATCTTACTAAACCTTGCATTTTGATTTACTAAACACTCAAGAATGCACATAGATATGTGTCGTGATTTATTAAAAAAACACACACATGGATTTGTCTCTCTTCGCACATTTCCAGAATGGTTAGATGCATACAATATGTTCTCAGTTTTGTCTTTGGTTGTCTGAGAACTGTAGCATGCTGGGGAAGAGCGAGAATACTGTACTGTGAACACCAAACCAAGCAGTTGCTGGCCATCTGAACAAGCCTGCTCTGGGGCCTAGTAAAGATAAATACTCATCCATCTCACGCCTTCATTTCTGCAGTGTCTCCTCATCCAACTTAATGAAAGCTTTCTTGCTGGTTTCTTGGCATCTCTTTGAATGAGGAATGTAAACTGAAAAGGCCTAGGAGACTAAAACTGGCACGAAACGTTATGATGAATACTATCAGGAGACACAGAGACTAGCTCGGGAGTCCCATAAGCAGTGCCACACTTCTCACCAGAGGACAGATGGGTTTGTTGTCTGGGACAGAGCTGTTGCAGAGTTTGCAGATACATGAAAATACTGGGAAAGAGATAAGAACAAAACCCGGTCCAATGTTATGCAAGTGGAAGTCAAGTATAAAGCAAGATATTCGTAGAAAGAACAATATAGACAACAATTTAAGACGATCAACAGATTTAGAACCATCAACATGCATTTAATCCCTGCATATTAAAACAAGGAAAACATGTGTGTTTTTCTAAGAACACTTCACAATTTTGAGAGAAACTGCCAGCAAAATTAGACCAAAACCATGATTCAGTTATCTCCATATTTACACTATATAAACTATTACTGTTTAAAGACAAAAAAAAAGAAAGAAAAAGAAAGAAAAGGAAAAATCTTTTTCCCAAGTGAAATACCACTGAAAAAACTTTTTTTTCTTGGTATTGAACAGTCTTACTAGACTTTAGTTCAAATTTTATTCTTTTTGCTCAATTATATATTTTTTTAAGGTTTCTCTTTTTATTTTCACGTATTTCAGATTTTGCCCAGGCTTTCTTGTTCAAATCTTTGCTCCTAACACAGAAGCCACGCCCCCACACCGTGGGAAGTGTCTATTACGTCAGTTCCACGGCGGAAGTGGGTAGTTTTTGTTACTCACCACCTTTTATGCCTCTGAGAAACCGATTTGCAAGTATGGTGCGGCAAGTGGAAGGGGGAAGCAGAGACAGCGCTCGCTCGCTGGAGGAGGACAGGGTGTGATGTGGTGGCGTTAAAGGATGCATTGTATTTGGGGCTCTGCTCATTCAGGAGCACAGAGCCCTGACTCAGCTGCGAAGCTTTGAGGATGTTCCCTGTTGTCATCCAAAAGGGCGGATAAGAAGGAAGCAGACACACATGGGTAAATACCCAATAGTTTCTCTGGTGTGAAAAACTATAAAGGTACATAAGATCCTAATGGTATAATTGACAATGTGAAATAGGAAGAAAAGGGCTAAGATGTAGGGGAAGTGGGAAGGGTGGGGGAAAGGAAATAAGGTAAAAGAAAAAAATGAGAAAATGAAAAAATGGAAATAAAGTATTTGTAAATGGGGAGGGGAGAAGGCAGTGAAGGGAGGGCAGGCGTAATGGGAAAAACTGAGAACCAAGACCTGTCATGTAAAGGTACAAGATCCTGATAATGAATGTAACTGTATTGTTATCTAGTTATACTTCAATGGACATGATTGTGAATAAAAACATGGCAAACTGTGAGACATTTACTCTTTTTTTAACCATTGTTAAGTAAAAAAAAAATTGAAACTAATGTGCATGGATATCAAGCATCAACTCCACTAGGAATGTGGTTAGTGAAGGTAGGGGATGAACTTGAAGTTGGGGCAATGTCTAGAGGACACTCACTATCTAGGGAACCTGCACTCGAGGGAGTGTGTGTGGCTGCTGATCAACCTCCAATTCTGGCTGGCTTCTGCCTGAGACGTCAGCTCCTACCACTCTGGCCCTTTCCTTAATGCTGCTCACAATATGGAAATTGTCTTTGCCAGTTTCACTCAGAGTGAGTGAAAGATAAAGAGATGAAGCACCAGAGATAGAAGACTCATTTTCTCCCTTACTTAATTTGAAAGAGACATTATATCACTTTTGCTGCTTTCTATTCATTTCAAGGACTTCTTTAGGTCCCCAGCCACAATCAAGAGGAGAGGATGACAGAAGGGCACAAATATCAAGAGGCAAAGAATCAGTGGAAGATGCCTACCATACCATGTGAAGCCATCTGACCTGGAGGAAAACTCAGGGACTCTTCAATGGTCCCTCACAATCTGGTTTCTGCCATTTCCTAGCTGTATGGATTTGAGTTAGTCTCCAACCTCTGCTGTGAAGGTAAACAGATGACTGCTAATTCCCCTTACCAGCCCTTAGTTTGCTATAAATTAGGCACAGTGATCCATATTCTTAAGGCTGTTTTCTTAGTCACTTCCTTATTACTGGGGCAAGATACCCAACACCCACAAATTGAAGAAGGAGAGCTTTATTTTCACTCACAGTTACAGTCCATGGTCAGCCAGCTCCATCTCAGGACGGCATGGCAGAGGGGCAGAGCTAAGGAAAAGCTGCTTGCTTCATGGGGGCCCAGAAGCACAGAAGGAAAGGAAGAGCCTGAGAGGGAGATTACCCTCCAGCCCCCACCGCCAGCGATCACCTCTTCCAACCAGACCTCACCTCCTGACAGCACCATCAGCCATGTCACCCCATGACTGAATCACCTTCCAAACAGAGGAGGCTCTGGGGGCCATTTTATACCTACACCTTAACAGGTGTTGTTAGGGTTAAATAGCATAACTGTGTTTAGGGACATTCCAATGTTCAGCATTGTTGCCTTCTAGCAGAGTCACCGACTTATTTATACCTTCAGAACTCCGTCACAGTGTTGGTTATTTTGGATAACCTTCTGTCAGGAGCAGAGTACTGTGAAAGGAGATATTTTTCCTGAGTCTTTTCCCTCCCTCTTCTTCTTCCTGGTATTGAGTTCAGCCAAGATACAGAAATTCTTCATTATTCCCCATGAATAGTCAGACCTCTGCGGGGTCTATTTTGTACTCATCACTGGCAACACAGTTGAAGCGTTTGGATACTCTCTAGACGTTACATTTCAGAGAATGTCCCCCCATGCAAACACGTCTGTGAAGACTAATCAGATTAATGAGTGCGCTTTAAAATCAGCCACAGTCATATAAAAGATAAACTACCAGAGGAGAATCTGTGACTCAGGCCCAAAATGGACAGTGATGGGCTTGAATCTTTGTTCTGTTTTGTCGTGCAGACCTTTAAAACTTCACTTATCTCTCTCTAAGCCTCGGTTTCTGGCTTATAAACTTACAAGGATTATAGGTTATGAATTTGTCATGTGCCATGTGCCAAGCAAGTTACTTTGTACGTGGCATTAATAATCTTGAGAATGCTTATTATTTTCTTTTTACACACAAGGAAAGAACTCTGCAGCAATAAATTTCAATGCTCTGCTGTAGAGCTCTTTGGTATTTTTGTTGGCACCTTGAACAAGCTCATGTGGGGTATCTTTTCTCTGTAAACTTACTGCCTGCAATATTGATCAAACCTGTCAGTACTTCACCTTTATTTAACTCATAGTCTATTCAAAGTTGAATTTAAAAGTGAGTATCCAGACTGGGCTTTTGAAGGCCCCAAATAATCAAATATAACTTGTAGAATGCATCTCTTTTGTTCACAGATTATTTTAGCATTTTAAAACACCAAAGGAAAAATTAAAAATAATGGTAGGGAAGTTGGAATAATATAAGGTGTTGTATTATATCTGTAGCCAGTGTTGGACTACTTACTATGAGGAGGAGTTTCTTTGTTATAATCTTGAAAATATCTACTAATCTCTGATATCAGAGACTTTTTTCCTATGAGATGAGGAAATTGGAACTAGTGATTCTTCTTAGTTTCACATTTGTGGGGTTCTCTGTAAATTCAAACTGCTGCATGAATTGAAAATGATACATTAATAGATTTCTTTACATTTTACTTCTTGTATTCACACAAGACAATACAGGTGAAATAAAATGTAGCAGCATTCTCCTAGTGTTCCTCAGACGGCACAGGGTTTGTCCACTGTCTTGGAAGGGAGGAAAATATGAATAGCAATTTTCACAGACATTAAAAGAAGCCATAAATATGGTTCCAAAGTTTAATATTTTGAAAAAGTATAGGACATTTGTTATCTTAATGGAGACTTTCATTTTATTTACAAATAAGCAGTGAGGAGGAACGAACTACATAGAGGAAAGGAAAATGAAGACAGCATGTTAGAGCAAGCTTGATAAACAAAAAAGGCAGACCGAAAGGTCTAAACCATTCATAACTGAAAACTTCAATAAAGAAAATTGAAATTAGGAAGAAAACCTATAATAAAAATGCATAACTAATGGAAGAAATGAATCAGATTAGTCAATACTAAGATATAATTGGACTTGAAGGGTAAAGAACCCATCTGCAGTAAAAGAAATAAAAATCATCCATAACAGAGAAATCATCAGACTATCTCAGATTTCCCAATAGGAAAAAATGGTTGCCATTCAATTACATAACAATTAAAAAAATCGAATAAAAGAAAATTTCACCCAAAGATTTTATATCCAACTAAACTATCTCTAAAGTTGTAAAAGCATAAACAATTATTTATGTTCAAATAATCCCTTCTCTTTTTTGAGAAAACTCGCAGAGGATGAGGTTTAGCTCATTGAGTGGTAAATGAAGAAATTACCAAAACAGAAAGCCTATGATTATGTATATGCTTAAATTTTTATCTACAACTAAAATGCACAGCAAAACTTTTATATCACATTACTAGCCACTCTTCTAAATGTTTGACAAGTATTCAGTATAAAAACTAGGGTGACAAATGAGAATATAAAATGCCAACTATATTTATATATTTATATATACATTTTTATATCCTTAATTTACTGCATATAGGTTTCAAAATACAGGACTGAGAGATGTAATTATAACTATAATTCCTGGAATAAAAATGTAAATAAATTCATGATTTTAAACACACAGAGTAAAAAGAATTATATACTACACAGCTTTTAAAACTCTAAAACATAAGTGATACAACATAAAATAGAGTCGGAACCAAGGCTGGACAAGTGTGTCATATTAAGACATATATGGCTTAAAAGAACAAAATGATTTATTGAAAGGAAATACTCTTACATGGATCACAAAGCAAAACCTAATTCAACTTTGTGCACAGGACACACAGAAAAGCTCAAAGAAATGTATGAAATGTATGTTTATGTATATAGTGCCTGCCCAGCAAAGGCAAATGAACAAAAGTCAGGATTTTGTGCTATCAGAAATGCTAAAATCGCTTGACGTAGAACAACTTTTGCTTTGAGAACAACTGTAAAAGTAAAAGACACACACACACAGGAGGAGTGTCTGTATTACAGTACTGGAGATCTCAGCATGGAAACTACTGACAGGGTCACAGATACCAAAAAGAAGGGTATTAAAGAAGGAAAAGCCGGTAATTAGCCCCACTTCTCTGCTTGACTGAAGTCAGTTGGAAGCTTCACTGGAAGGCTGAGAGACTAACCAAAGCTACTGGTACTGCTTTCAGTATGCAGACACAAAAAACCCTTTGAGGGAGAAGTGCCAAATGACCCAGGCTTTCAGCTGGGACTCTTGACTGGCTGTGGTCTAGCAGTAAAGGAGAACCAGAAATAGATCAGCCCTCAGAAAGAATGAACCCTGAATAGAGAGAGCTCAAGTCCTGACCGGATTAAGGAAGTCCACTTTGATCTCGTCTGCTTGAAACAAAATGAATCCACTCTTGAGTAGATAATGGCACTGAAAACTCAAATTATCTCTACAATTTTCAGTTTAAGAGGTCTGTCATTTAGCAAATAATTTACCAGGCAGGTAGAGAGAAAGCCTACAGGATGAAAAAGCAAAGAGGAAAAATAGCCAACAGAAATGGAACCACAGGAGACATGGATATTGGGGTTAAAAGCATATAAGAATTCATTGTTCTTTGACTTTGGAGTAGAATTTTAAAAAGATTACATGAAGCTTACTTCTCAAAGTTCACAACCAGGGAAAAGAGATAAATTACAAAAAAATACTTTTGAAAATGCATCATATAGTTTTAGATGCCATGAGAGCTAAATGGGCCTAAATTACAGAGTGAGAAACATTCAGTGGTGAGAAAATAAATAGCAAATTTTTTTTACATGAAGAAATTTACCAGTCTTGGTGTGAGCTGAAGTTTGTGGCTTGGCTCAGACAGAAAGCAGCAGCTGAAATATGGAGAAACCAATGTAGCCTTCAGCAGTCCCTCGGGAACTGACAAAAATGGTGGTCTAAGGACAGATATGTCACCATTTTACACACACACACACACACACACACACACAGGTAATGTTTGAAGACTGTGTAAGAAGCCAAACTCTAAACGGCAACCACTTGAAAATTCAAAAGGAAATTTGTTGCAGTTTCACAGTAATTAAGAAATAAGGACCTAAAAGCAGGAATGAGGGAGACAAAAGCCCCAGAGTGTGGTATGTTGACACCAGGGTGCCCAGCCTCTGCTCCCAGCCAACTCAGAACAACTAAGGGTTCAGAAGCCAGCCCTGTGGCAGACAGTTGCTGCAAGGGTAAAATCACTGGGTGAATTTTAGTTGTAGGGTGTTTATAGTCTCAAATAAAGACTCCTTGCACACTAGTAGCTACAAAGAGAAAAGTGTGATTTTACAGTGAAAAGCTCTGACAGACTCTTCTTAATAAAGTGATTAAGATTAACCCCACCATCCAGGCAAATATTGTGCTGTTGTAGTGTCATCAGCCTATAACACTATGTAACCAATAGCTGTGGTTGTTTTCTGGTAAAGTGACCCCTCTCCATTAGCATAATTTACCATATGGATGATTCTGTCCTTTTTTTCCTTTGGCCTCTCTGATGTGCTTTTCTCTTTGATTTCTCCATGTATTCACTCTTGCTGCTCTCTATTCATGATATACATTATCTATCCACATTATTGGGCTCTCTTTTACTTTTTAGAAATTAATTCAGAAATTTCTTTCAGGGTTTTTTCCAAAACTTTTATTATTAATGAGCCAAAAAGAAGCCTGTTTTTATGATCCCTCAGGAATGTATACCTCCTGGTTATATTGTGGCTTGATTGGTAACCTTTGGATGTTACTTAATACCACCAAATCTCAATTTTTAATCTGTAAGACAGATTAGGACAGAAACCTATAAAACTATGATTAAAATAAGCCTTTTCTTCTTTAAATTGTGGGTGTGGCTGTTTTGTTCCAGCTATGGGAAAACTGGCTAATACATATGCCTTGGTCAGCAATATATATGAGGATGAGATAAGATATGAATGTTATGATCCTTGTAATTTTTCAGCCATCAAACTGAAGTAGGCCAATAACACAGCCTAGAAGGGGAAGCACAGTAGGTCAAAATCAGATCTTCCAGTACAAGCCTGGATTGCACTGGACATGGCCCCATTCACAATTTGAAGTACAGTAATTAAAGATAGGGCAGAATATGGTGTGGCTAATCTCACCTGAAGAGAGTAACCAATTCATAGAAGAAATCAGGGAAGAAATATGAAAATTCCAGAATCAAAAGATATAAATATATTAAATCAGAATCTATGGAACACAGTGAAAGCAGTTTGAAGAGGGAAGTCTGTAGCTATGAGTGCTCACATTTGAAATAGAGAAATCACAAAGAAATAACCTAACAATGCATCTCAAACTCAATCAAAACTCAAAACTACCAGAAGAAAAGAAATTATAAGGAATGGATCAGATTTTAATGAAATTGAGACCAAAACTGCAATATAAAAGATCAATTAATTATATGGTTTTTTAACTAAATAAATGATTGCTTAGTTATCTCTTAGCTAAACTCATCAAAAGAAAGAGAAAACCCACAATAATGAAGTTAGAAATGAAAAAGGGCAAGGTAAAAAGACACCACTGAAATCCAAAGGAGTATTAGACGCTACTTTGAAAACTTACTTTCCGATAAATTAGGCTTTTTTTGTTTGGTTTGGACTTTTGGTTTTTTGTACCAGGGATCGAACTGGGAACCTTGTGCTTGCTAGGCAGGTGGTTGCATCACTGAGCTAAATCCCCAGCCTTCCAATAAATTAGTGAATCAAGAAGAAATGGATACATTTCTAGACACATATGACTTAACAAAATTGAAACAAGATGTAAAAGAAACAAAAACTGAACAGACCACAGGGAGCAATGAAATTGATTAAATAATACAAACTCTACCAACCAATAACAGCCTTGGATCCAGTTGGTTTACAGCTGAATTTTTCTGGGCCTTCAGGCAAGAATTAATTCCAATGCTCCTCAAATTTTTCCATAAAATCAAAAAAGAAGAACTAAAGAATCAAAGAAACTAAAGAACTAAAAGAATCATATCACAGAGAAGTATGTGCACCCATGTTTATAGCGGCACAGTTTGTAATAGCTAAATCTTGGAAACAACCTATTTGCCCATCCGTTGGAAACTGGATAAAGAAGTTGTGGTTTTTCTATAAAATGGAATATTACTCAGCCATAAAGAGCGAGAGAATAGATTCATTCATAGGAAAATGGATACATATTGAAGATATACTCCTAAGTGAAATAAATAAGTCCCACATGTGTAAATACCAAATAGTTTCCCTGGTGTGAATATTCTGCAACAATGCATAAGATTCTAATAAGATTACTGACATTTAGAAATGGGAGGAAAGGAGCTAAAGGTGTAGGGAAGGAGTGATACGTAGGGGAAGAACAAAAAGGGAAAAGAAAAAAA
>NW_022900926.1:7544349-7556296 GCF_012274545.1 Fukomys damarensis
AAAAAAAAAAAAAAAAAAGAAGGAATGCTTCTAAATGCATTCCATGAAGCTGGCATTACCCTGATACCAAAGTCAGATAAGGACACAACAACAGCAATGACGACAACTGGCCGATGCTTGAGGAACAAAGATGCAAAAGTCCTCACTGAGATCTTGCAAACTATTCAGTAACTCATTTTTATCTATTTAGAACTTTATTTTTATTAGTACATGTTTGTAGTACACATTGTTTATACTTATCATGGAGAGCTGGTACACGATACTCTTTAATTCTTTTTTTTTTTTAATTTCATCCCTTACCCTTTCCTTCCCTTTCTGCTCTTTGTAACTTATTGTACTCTTGCAAAGGCTCTATTTTCAAATGAAGTGTTTGTAATGGGGGAGGGGAGGAGGGGTGAAGGGAGGGCAGGGGCAAGGGAAATAAATGAGAACCAAGACCTGTCATGTAAAGGTACAAGATCCCAATAATGAATGTAACTGTACTGTATACCTAACATGTACCAATAAATGCTCTATTTTCATCATTGTTTTTTTTCCTTCAACTCTTTTTTTTTAATCATACACCATGACAAAGTTGGCTTCATCCCAAGGATGCAGGGACCACTCAACATATAAATCAATAAATGTAACATACCATAGAAATAGAACTAAGGATGCAAATCACACGATCAATCTCAATAGCAACATTGCTTCATGATAGGAACCCTGACGAACACACTGTAGAAGGACCTTTCCTCATATTGATAAAATCTATGCAGGACAAATTCATCTCCTGCATCATATGAATGGGGGAAAAAGCATCGTCTCTAAACTCAGCCATAAGACAAGGGTGTGCACTCTCACTTCTCCTGTTCAGTATAGTACTTGAAACTTTAGCCAGAGCAATTAGGCAAGAGAAGGAAGCAAAAGGGATAGGAATACCTACTTGCAGATATGCTTCTTTATGTGGAAGACCCTAAAAGCTCCATAAGAGGACTTTTAGATTTAAATAAATTCAGGAAAGTGATAGGATACAAAATCAACATATGAAATGTGCAACCTACAAAATTTAGTAGTATCCTGTATAGGCCACTGAAAAAGAAATTAGGAAAAAATTTGCATTTATAGTAACTTTAAAAAAATTAAATACCTAGGAATCAATGTAATGATGAAAGGGGAAGATTATTCTGAGTAATATAGAATTCTGAGGAAAGAAACTGAAGAGAACATTAGAAAATGGAAAGACATTCTTTCTTCTTGGATCATCAGAATTAATACTGTTAAAAATTGCCATATTACCAAAGGTGATTTATAGATCTAATGCAGTTCTATTAAAATACCAACAACATTCTTCACAGAACTAGGAAAGAAATTCTAAAATACATGTGAAACCAGAAATGACCTGAAATAGCCAAAGCAGCTCTCAGCCCAAAGAGCAAAGCAAAAGGCATCAATCATAGTATGAGATTTCATGTTATACTGCAAAGATATAGTAACAAGAACAACATGGCGCTGGCACCAAACCAGATGTGCAGATAATGGAATAAAACCGAAGACACAGAAATAAATTCATGTGCCTACAACTGTCTGATTTCTGACAAAGGAGCCAAAAGCGTACCCTAGTGGTTAGGGTAGAGTTCCAACTCGATTGACTTTGGGATCTACCTTCCCCAGGGATTGATGGAGTGCATTTCACACTGTGCCTCGGTGAGTCCGGGAGGCAAAGTGTTGGGGTTACATCCGGTCTCTTGACCCTTCTAATCTAGCGATCTCCCCTGGCTCGGCTTCCTGGCCACCGTGACTCAAGCAGCTTCCATCTACTACCCTCTTCTGCCATGAAGTCTCTTCCTTGAAGCCAGCACTGAAACCGTGAGCAGATTAAACCTTGCTCCTTGAAGGTTTAAGTGTTCAGTATTGCATGTCCGTGAGGAGAAAGCTGACTCACACAGATATATTGGGGGAATAGATAGCCTCCTTAACCAATGGTGCTGGGAAAACTGATTATCCAGTATGTGGAAGATTGATACAGGATCCCTAGCTCTCACGCTGTACTAAAATCAAATAAAGTGGGTCAAAGATGTAGATACTAAGACAGAAACTTTGAAACTACTGCAAGATAACTTAAGGGTAAACCTTGAAGCCATAGGTGTAGGCAAAGACCATCTGAGTAAAACTCCAATAGCACAGAAATAACATCAAGAATTAACAATTGAGACTACATCAAAGTAAGCTTTTATACAACAAGGAGAATAATCAATATGATGAAAAGAAAAACCACAGAATGGAATAAAAGTTTTGCCAACTACTCTTCTTGATAGAGAATTAATATCTAGAATATATGAGGAATTCAATACCCAATGCCATGAAAATAAATGATCGAATAAAAAATGAGCCAATGAACTGCATGGCCACTTCTCAGGAGATGTACAAAAAATCAATACATACGTGAAAGCAATGTTGTCACCTTTAGCCACTAACAAAATTCAAATCAAAACAACTCTGAGATTTCATCTTACTCAAGTCAAAAATCACTTTCATCAAGGACAGAAAAAGCAAGGCATGCTGGTGAGGACAGTGAAAGAGGAACCCTTCCCATTGCTGTTGGAAATGCCCTCTAGAACAATCACTGCAAACCAGTATGGAGATGCCTACAAAAAATAAAAATAAAAATTCCATTTGACTTAAGTCTAGCCCACTTGGGTGCAGTCTTGGGAGGCATGGCAGAGACATCATAGTACAGTAATTCATGCACACCCATGTTTAGAGCAGTGCGAGCTCTGGGTACCGCCAAATCCCTGTCAGCACACAAATGGATAAAGAAAATGTGGTACATATATGCAGTAGAATATTTCTACACCATGAAAAAGCATGAAATTATGTCAGTTGCAGAAAATGCATTAAAACTGAGAGTATTGGGCCAGGGATTTAGTTCAGCGGTTCAGTGGCCTGCCTTGCAAGTGCAAGGACCCGAGTTCAATCCCTGGTACCAAAAAAAAAAAAACAAAAAAAAAAAACAAAAATAGAAAAAATAAAACAAAAAAAAAAAAAACAAAAAAAAAAAACAAAAATGGAGAGTATCACAGACAATGAAATAAACCAAACTTAGAAATTTAAATATTTTTTGTTGTCTCTTTTATGAGAAACCTAATACATAAATAAATGAAAGAATAAAAGAGACCTGAAAGGAAACCAGGAGGCAGACTCTTGGAGAAGGAGAAAGAGGTCAGGGAAGAGGAGAGGCAAGGTAAAAAGGGGTACAAAATTGTCAAGATATGGGGTTTGCATGTACGATCCCCCTAAATGAACATCACTATTCTCTCTTTCTTTTTCTTTTTCTTTCTTTCTTTTCTTTTTATTGAGTTTATTGGTACAACCTAGGCATGCAATACAGTTACATTCATTATTGGGATCCTGTACTTTTACATGATAGGTCTTGATTCTCATTTTTTCCCTGTCCCTGCCTCTTTGCCCCACCCTTCCCACTTTCCCTACACCTTTAGCCCTTTACTTCCTATTTCACATTATTAATTATCTCATTAGGATCTTGTGTACTATTATAGTTTTTCACACCAGAGAAACTATTCGGTATTTCAGTTAAAGAAATATCTGTATGAACATTAAAAATAGGGAATCCTAACATAAAACTAAAAAGGAAAGTAAAAGAGAAAAGGCAATGATGTAAGATTAAAATAATCCTAAATTCTGAAGCTGAAAATGGTCCCTGAACGTATTGAAATTGCTTCTTGCTTTTGTAGTCTTATCTTATTCTTTGTTTTTCATTTAGAGAATGCTTTATTAGTTTCTGTAATCAAACTCGCATAGATATGACCTTACATATTTAATACAGTGCATTACCCCTGTACAAATGGAAAAAAAAATTAACATTTCTACACCAATATGGCCGTCAATTTCTGTACAATGCCAACTCAACACAGCAAATTGGGATAACTCTTCCCAAAGTTGACAGCACAGTTACAGTTTCCAAAAATTCTAATTTTATATATATATTTATTTATTTATATAAAAAGACCAATAATAGCAGTATGTTATGCATCAAAAGCAGCAACAGCTTTTCCAGGTTCTGCAGTCATCTGAACAAAATTATAGACATTCAGCACATTCCATTAAAAAAACAAAAACAAAAAAACAACAAAAAAGAATGATACCCAGAAAACAGCAAAGTTCTGTTGCTATTGTGGTACCTGGCACCATTTTTTTTATTAGCATCTTAATCATCATCTGGAAAGAGAACATTCTAGAGTAATATCATTAAATGTAGCTCTGATAAAGCACTATCCCTATGTATCATAAAGCAGGTACAAGATATTTTACATTCACAGAGGTATGATACAGTACCGCCCTACATCAATAATACTAGAATCAGTTTTGGTTTGAAATTTGTTTTGTCTGCAACTACAATTGCTACCCCTGCTTTTTTCTGGGCTCCTGTCACATGCAGAATTGTTTTCCATCCTTCCACTTTCAGACTATGGGCTTCGTTTTGCACTAGGTATGTTTCTTGTATACAACATATTGTTGGATTTTGCTTCTTATTCCATTTTACCAGTCTGTTTCTCTTGATTGGTGGGTTGAGGCCATTGGCATTGATGATTATAACTGATATGTACTGACTTATTATTGTCATGCTATTGGCCTTTTGTTGACTCTTTTTACTTTTTCGCCTTCTCCTTTTGGCTTCTTACCTTGCCTATTTGATTTGCTCTGTTGGGCCTCATGGTGTTGTTGCCTTCATTGTCTTTTTCTAGGATCTTGTTTAGAGTTGCTTATAGTGCTGGTTTGGTATTCATGTAGTTTCTCAGGTGTTCTTTGTCATGGAAGTGTCTTATTTCCCCATCCATTTTGAAAGAGAATTTTGCAGGATACATCAGTCTAGGTTGGAGGTTGTTCTCTTTTAGTACTTGAAATATCTCATTCCAGGCTCTCCTTTCCCCAAGGGTTTGTGTTGAAAAGTCTGCTGTGATTCTGATGGGCTTTCCTTTGCATGTGATTTGTTTCTTTTCTCTTACTGCTTATAGTATTTTGTTCTTCTGTTGGGTTTCTGGGATCTTGATTATTATATGCCTAGGTGTAGATTTTTTTTTTTTTGATCATGGTTAGTTGGAGTTCTATATGCCTCACTTATCTGTATGTCTAATTCTTCCCTTCTGTTTGCAAAGTTTTCTGTCATTAATTCTGTGAACAGCTTTTTTAAGTCATTTGTATTTTCTCCTACTACTTCATGGATTCCTATCAGTCTTAAATTATTCTTCTTTGCATTATCTAGGAGTTGTTGGATGGATTTTTCATGATCCCCTACTGTTTTTAAGAGACCTCTCTTTTCACGGTCACTGACTGCAATCTTATCTTCTATATCTGAGAGTCTATCTTCACATTCTCTTATTCTGTTGCATACACTTTCAATGGAGTGTTTAATTTCCTGGATATCTGTTTGAAGGATTCCATTTCTTTCCTATGTTGGGTGTTTATTGTGTCCATTTCTTTCTTATGCTGGGCCTTCATGGCTTCTATCCTGTTCCTGAGCTCATCTATTTTTTTGTCAGTTTCTGCTCTAGAGTCTTGAATCACGACTTGCATTTTGTGCATCATCTCTATGATTATCTGGGAAATTATTTCTGCTTTGAATTTTTCTAGAGCCTGATTGATCTGTTTTGTTACTTCCTGTGCATTGAGTTCAGGGTGTCCTGGTGGCTCACTATTGGCCTTTTCATCCTCATTTGCCCTACTGTTTGCCATTGGTGAACTGGAAGTCTGTCCTTGTGTCTTGCTGAAGTGTTTTCTCATTTTTATTTTTGTTGTCAGACTGTCCTTGGTTTAATCTCTGGATTATCACCCAAATCTTCCTCGTATAGTTGCTCCCTAGCTTCTGGGTCTCTAACAACCCATAGATATTCTCATCTCCATAACATCAGAGAAAACAGCTCATAAAATCAACCACAATCCTTTATCCCATTGATACAATCAGCAACACATTATGATCAAGCACAACTTGGAAACTGACCACCTGTGGTAGTCACTAGTCTATCGCCCTTAAACCATTTGAATTAAATTGAAATCAAGAAGCAGTCCAGAAATGTCTTCAGTGAACAAACTTTTCAGTATAGTATAATTACCATTTAGGATGGCGGCTCAGACAGAGCTAGGAGGCAAGACCCCTGATCTCAGTTAACTGATGGCTGAACCCCCTGACACAGACTGACCTCAGGCTGCAAGGACCAGATTGAGTTCCCCAACCTTCTGAATGGTTGAACTCCACACCGTTCTACTACAGGTTTCCCATGCCCTTTCTTTAAAGATGTTCAAAGTTAGGAACTCAGAAATATACCCTTTATGAACAACTCTGTCTCTGCAGAGTGGGTGTAAAGACTAGCACAATCAGGAGGTCTGAGAGTGCTTGGGGTAGGTAAGGGGAGTTATGGGGGTTCAGGGGCACCCGCGCTGCTACCTTACTGCCACTGGAGTGATGGCGGCTCTGGGCAGGAGAGGGAGTGGCTGTCCTTCCTGCAGTGAATCAGGGCACAGGCTACCTTCCTGGTGCTGGAGCCATCTTTCTTTTTTTTTTTGAAGACAGAGTTTCACTTTGTTGTTTAGACTGGTCTCGTAGCCCAGGATGGTCTTGAACTTACAGCAATTTTCCTTTCTTAGCCTCCCAAGTGCTGGTATTACAGGGATGCTCTATCATACCTACACTAATATAAAATTTGGAAAGAATAATAAGTAGAGGAGATGGCAGGTTGTGGTCAATAAACATGAGTGACAAAGCACACACTTGAGAATGCTTGGTACAAGTGTACCTGCTATACTTTTGCTGATAAGTGTAGCACCACACAGGATGGTTGTGGACACACGTGACCTCATCACAAGGTGGCTTGCTTTAAGATAAAAGTCCCTGGACCAAAAGATGGGAGATAAGGGAACTTTTAAGTTTGCTTGGTTAAAGTCACAGAAGGCAGATCCCTCATCCCTTCTTTCTCCAAGAAAATTAAAACTATCCCAAGTGGGCAGAGTCAATAATATTCGAATATATTTCATTAAATACTTACATTTAAAAATTTTTTTAATCAAGTAATTCATACATATAGTACCTGACTTTTTAAAAATTCATTGAACTCTGTGTTGTCCCCCTATGGGTTGTTTAACAGAAGTAATAATTCTTTTACTCATATCTTCTGGTATCAGCTATAATTTTTCCATTCTTCATAACTGAAATAACATGAATAAACTCCTTTTTCTTCACTTATCCATCTTTAATAAACTTCTCATTATTTTAAAGGGCTATAAATATATTTCATGCCAGCTTCACTTCCTGAGGTAGTATAGTATAATTTCATTATTACAAATGTGTAAATATTTTACTAGGTTGGAAAGAAGTGTACTATTTTCCATTTTCACCCCTTTACAACCTATTTACTTGAAGTTAATAACTATTTTAGTATTTTTTTCACATAAATTTCTTCTATTCACAAAAGTTAACACACTCATTGCTGTGTAGCACTGAATGTTGCTGTGGAAAGATATGAGGTCAAGTTGATTATTCCTTCATATAAAATATAATTTTCTCTCTGTGAGTTAGCAGATCTTCTCTTTGACATGAGTTTTACTCTTTTGATAATAATGTGCATTGGTTTGGCCCTCTTTTTGCATTTTCCTTGACAAGCCACTAGAAATTACATAATCACTCTGCCCCTGCCCACTTACAGTAATGGTTATGGTTAGGATTAGGATTAGGGTTAGGGTTAGGGTTAGGGTTCAAGATTAGCATTAGGTTTAGGTAAAACACAGGCTATATCATGGGGCAAGCAGCAAAGCAGAAGGTCTCACTTGGCTCCTGTAGTGATTCTGGTAATGTCTTGATCTGCTCCCCTCTACACGGTGGAAGCTAGCTTGATGAGAAGTGATTCAGTGGTAGATAAAGAACCTTAGTACAGTGAGCTGGTGGATTGGAAATGGCCCACCTGCTGTGCTAAGGACCATCTTAGCTAAGAAAATCGACAAGTGTAGAGCTGATGTCAAAATCCTGAGGGAGTGTATTTTTAGCCACAGAAGAGTGGGTGGCTGAGCAGACATTAATCTTGCAGTTGTCTACATCTTTGGTACATGTTCTCTGCTTACCTGATGGTCATAAGGTGTTCTGTATTCTATAAATCTAAATAAAGATTACTGATTAGGATGTCTATGACTGAGTTTTTCTTGCTCCTTTTCCAGAAATAGCTGACTCTAGCAGTTAATATCTTAAACATTTAGGCATGACTTTTCTTTAGAACTTCTAATATAGGGGAAAGGGAAAGAAAACATGAAGCACATTTTGAAAGGGTCATTTGCAAATGACAAGTTAACTCATTAGACATCTCCAGCATCACGGAGAATCCTGGGACCCTGGTTACTCTATCCCTCTGTCCTAAAGAGGTGGTTTTACTTCAACAGAGGAGAGCCAAGAAGTCCTCAGCTACTAGCACTCTTTCCTGCAAGTTTCCAGTTTCTGCAAGAGAAATGTCATTCAGAGAGCTTGGTGCTGTTGCCAACATCCCAGGTCCAGAGCGTGGCTCACAGATCTTACCAAGAGCAGGGATAAGGCCAGGGTGGAGCAGAGCAGAATATAACATCTGCTTCTGATCTTCTGTGAAAGATTACCAATCCTAATCTTTCCCTAAAATTGTTTCCTTGGCTGGTTTCATTTTTCACACAGCAAAGTTCTTTCCAGCGCTGCAAAGTTCAAACCTAAGGGTGATCTGAAAAACAGGGGTGGTTATGGAGAAAGTCTTCTAGGAGGGCACTAATGCAGCAATGAAAGTGGGTGGACTGTATGGGGTTAGTTTTCAAGTCCGAACAGACATCAAACACTGACCTAGTCACTAGTTCACCAAAGGGCCCTGAATGTGGCTACTGTAGCCTGTAGAGCCAGTTGTGCCCAGAGGCATTGCTGGAAACAATAAAATCTGAGTGGGCCAGGAAAAAAGAGGAATTGTGGGAAAACGTTACCCTGGGTGACTGTGAGCATCCTCAGGGCTGTGGCTCATGGAGAAGGACCTGCAGTGTTCACACTGTTCATGTTCCTGTGTTTATTTGTGTGTTGGGGCAGGGGTAGCTTCAAAGTCATTTATCTCATCACTATACAAACTGTACCTTTTAAATTTGTGCATTGTTTCATAACAAATAAGAATCTCAAAACTAAAAATATTAAAAAGAATAGAGGAAGGTACAAGGAAGCGAATTTAGTCAGCTAAAGTTGGGACCTTCAAGAAGAAGATACCATTAAATCGCAACTTCGAATATTATTTTAGCTAAAACTAAGAAATATGAATATGTAGTAGTTCCTAAGTGAGACAGAGAAAGAAATTAATATTACAACCCCATTGTGCAAAATACTTTGCATGCATTTCTATTTAAATTTTTAGAATTGTGTAGTTTAAATTAAAAGCACAGAAACAATGCACATTATATCGCAGGTATATTTACATGTGGAGTAAAAATAGAATATTCCTGAGCTATAATTAATATCAGAGAGAAATTTCCTTTCCCAAGCCTTAGGTTCTGAAGTCTAGGCACCCCCATAGTCAGATAACTGTGCTTTCCTTTCCCCACTTCTCATTTTTCCTCCTCTCCTCTCATTCTCTCAGAAGGCATAGGAATGAGATATCTCTTTGGTGATTTGAGAGGGAAGTTGTATTTGCTCTGCTTGGCCACTCTCTCCCTCCCTCCTCTCTCTTCAGATTTGCCTTCCTCAGAAAAAATGACCGTGTGTCTTTCCTGAGGTGAGTTTGGTGGAACAGGCTGTGTTCTTGTCAAACTCCTAAGCCAGGGGAATGTTAGGTACACATGAGGCCAGGTCCGAAGCAGGTGGCTTCTCCATCTCCTTCTGTCTGACTTCTGTGTTTGTCTTTCTCTTGGGTCTGGCCCAAGTGAGGGATGTTCAGAGCCTTACACATTTTTTTAAAAAAAATGATCTGCTATTTAGTAGCATAAGCCAGACAGCTTAGAATCTTCAGAAGGTAAGATTTCTCCCTACATTCTAGTTGCTAATACTAGAAAGACACGAGACTCATCTTCCTTTTAAAAGCTAGCAAAGAAAGAAATGAAACTGGAATTTACCCCTGGATAAAGAACCTGAGAAGGATGATATGCTGACAGCCAGGGTTCCCAGGTCTTCAATTCTATTTGTGTTTCTTAGTTCATTAAACTCAGTGCTGCTCGTGCCAGTATTTACTGTGCTGTCTTTAGCCAGGATGTTTTAAAGATGTAGGGAAGGTGGGATGGATAGGGGAAGGGTAATAAGGGAAAAGAAAAAAGTGTGAGATAATGAAAAGATGGAAATAAAGTGCTTGTAGGTGGGGAGGGGAGGAGGGGGTGAAGGGAGGGCAGGGATAAGGGAAAAAATGAGAACCAAGACCTGTCATGTAGAGGTGCAGGATCCCAACAATGAATGTAACTGTACTGTATCCCTAAAATGTACCAATGAACTCAATTAAAGCTGAAAAAAAAAGAAAGAAAAAGGGGGATTTCCCTAAACCTCTCATGTAGAATGCTATCATGAAGGAAAAGAGTCAGAGGACTACACAAAGCTCTTTAAAGCTCAATATTTACACTTGGAAGTTTTTCCAAAATAAATATTTTATGAATCTATATTATGGCAAGTCCTTGTTTCGGATGCTTGGATATAGGTTTTTTTTTTTTTTTTTTTTTTTTTTTTTTTTTTTTTTTTTTGTTTTTTGCAGACCTTTAAAACAATTGAGCATAAAAATATGCATTGATATCAAACCAAAATTCTCTGTGTGTATTCTATTTGGTATTTCATGTGTTGTCACATATCAAAAATGAGAACACTCTTTAAAGTCATTCCCAAATGCTATGTTCAGACTTTTTCACAAGGGACAGCTGGCAGAGGGCATTTGTGTATAGCACTTGTCTCAGAGTGACAAAAGAATTACACAACCACAGAAGAATTGAGGAGAAGTGGTGAAAAATGTACTCTGATGCTGATATATGGTCTACAGCAGTGCTTTTCAGACTGTCTCTGGTAAAGACAGTTGTTAGGCTTTTAAACATTTTAAAAACGTTTCCCTTTTAAAATACTTTTACAACTTGTTTGATCATTTTTCTTATAGAAATGCAGTTAAATTGATTTCTGGGGCAGCAGAAATAGCTCAGTGGTAGAGTGAGAGTTTTGCTTATCCTAATCCTGGATTCAATCCCCAGCATCAAAAAATCAAATTAGAAAAAATAGAATAGAATGGAAAAAGTGTCCTAATACCAGCCCGAGTCAGTTTTCATTAGGTTGAACAGACATGAGATTATTCTATCAGACTGCGTAAACAGTTGGAAATATTTATATGCAGCTTCTGTGTCTCCTTTGGTGTGGGCAAGTACCATGGTTTGTGGACAGGTACCACGGTTTATGGAAGAGCACCTGTCCAGTACCTCATTTACAGGACCACTGAAGTAAGGCTCTAATTTCTTTCTTTCTTGCCTTTATCTTTACCTTGAAAATAATACACAGATATGTTTGCTGTTGAATTTTTAAATTTGTGTTTCTTCCTTTAATACATTTCAGAATGAGCTCCTTTTCTAGTGTCAAGTTGTGAGCTCAATGGTCTGTCTCTGCGAGGTACTGCCTTGCTCGTGAGCTTTTGGAACAAGCAGCCCTGGTCCCTTTTCCATCCCTTGATGGTCAGAGGAGCGGCCCTGACATCAGGCCGACCAAGCGGTGGCATCCACAGATGCAACTGGGGTTGCTCTGTTCTTCCTTTCCTCTGCCCCTCTGCTCCCCGCTACCTTTTCCTGGCTCTTCTGCCCTCCATCACCCCTTCCTCCCTTCTTGTCTCCTTCCTCCACATATAGTAATGCACACCTGTCATTCCAGCCATCTGGAAGGGCTGAGGCAAGAGGATCCCAAGTTCGAGACCAACCTGGGCAAATTAGGAACTTAGAGAAACCCTGTCTCAAAATTAAAAAA
>NW_022900926.1:7556424-7565300 GCF_012274545.1 Fukomys damarensis
AAAAAAAAAAAAAAAAAAAAAAAAGGCTGGGAATGTAGCTCAGTGCAAAAGCACTGGACTCAAGTCATAGCCCCGCAAAACAGAGCAACACAGCACAACGCAAAACAAAACACTGTAAGTAGTGAGTTCCTGATATGTCCCAGGAAGTACAGCTCCATTAAGAAATGAGACACCAAGGCCTCGGCCCCATGCTGATGGCACTCAGCAGCACTTGTGGAGCACATAACTCCTGTTTTAGTAGAAAGACCAATTCTGTAAAGAAGTAAGGGCTTGTCTGAGACAGCAAACCTACGTAATTCTAGAGGTTACACAGCCGCACAATCCCAGGAAACAAAAGATTACAACTGTTTTTTAAAGACACAAATTGTATTTGAAATGCACATCCTTAAAATGACTTTGTTTCCAAAATGACATTAGTATTACACATTTAAAATGAATAATTTATTAAAGTAATTTCACTGGATTGAACTTTGGGAGCTAAGAACAGTAATTATCAGAGAAGGTCTCTCAATCCAATGGACTTGAAAAATCTGGTTACAATTTGGATTCGTATTTATTAATACTAAAATATTTCCTTACTTTCTAAAGAGATAAATAAATATCCCCTACTGTTTTAGTTTCAGTAACATGGTCTTCCCCCATGAAGTTCATCTATCTTTAAGGACAACTATCATAGGTTTTATAGATAATTTCAGTGATCAAATATACTGCTAATATTTAGGTTTTTGGCTTTCAGGCACCTATTTAGCTTATCTGAAATTTCTGGTACTCTTGTCTTCAAATTTATTCTCTATTTGACAAAATATCAACTCAACTTTCACTAATTCATGCTGATAAGGAAAAGAAAGTTCATTTTATTCACATATGAAACAAGAATCTTGCATAGTTCAATTCTTCCAATATGTACCTTTCATAAATGCAGCCTATTGAAATTTTTATTAATTACTCCTGTTCTTAATTTGTTTCAGAATAAGTAAGAAGCGGTACAAAAAATGCTTGACATGGACTGAATCTTGTTATGGACTGAACTTTGTTTTTCTTCTTTTTTTTTTTTTGGTATGGGGGATCGAACTCGGGACCTTGCCCTTGCAATGCAGGTGGCAGAACCACTGAGCTAAATCCCTGGCCCTGGACTGAATCTTTGTCCCCTCCTGCCCCAAAGAGATGTTGAAGTGCTAAGTCCCAATGTGATATAGGCAGTTGGGCCTTGGGGAGGAGCCAAATCTAGGACAGGTGGGTGGGACCCATGGGAGAGTTAGTGCCCGCTGAGAACAGAGTCACCGGAGCTTCCTCCCAGTCATGCACATGCATGAAGCAAGCAGAGGCCTTCTGCAAGCTGGGAACACAGCCCTGGACAGTGCATTGACCTTGGCCTCCCGGCCGGAACTGAGAAAACTGAATTTCTCTGTAAAAATGATTACTTTTATTTATTCATTGGTAGAATTCAGAAAAATGGCAAGAAAGCCTGAAAGAGTGGAGTGTCTTCACACTTGAGAAAATGCATTTTCCATCATGAGTTTGATGTAGTGTCGCTTACTACATACTAAGGATTCTCACATTAAATACTAGAATCTTTCTCAACATTACAAAGTCAGAGTGTGCATAGGTGAAACTATTACATCATTAGCTCCTATACAAAGAGAATGTAGGAAAAGGAGCAAAAACATATGAAAAACATGTTTTTATTTATTTATAGTTTGGTACTGGGGGGTCGAACTCAGGTCCTTGCACTTGTGGGGCAGGCGGCGGACCCACTGAGCCAAATCCCAGGCTTGAAAAACATATTTTTAGTGAGGAACTGAATTTAGAGTCACGGTGTTTGGAATCAAACTGTCAGCCGTGATAGGAACGTGTCTAGTCTCAACGCTTTTACTTTCCCTACCCAGACCCTTCATCTCTGGCCTCTGGCAGCCTTGTGTCGTGTGCTTTCCTCCTTCGTTGCTTCCTACGCACCTCTCCTGTCTCTTCTAAGGTAAACAGCCCGTGCTAAGTCCAGACGCTCTGGAGATGTCCTGCGCCCCGGCCTCCTGCACGGCTCCCGGGCGGCCTGTGCGTTTTCTCAGCAGAGCTTCCAGCCTCTTCGGAGGACCAGACACAGCTCTTCGGGGCAGCGGGCCAGTCTTCGCAGATGCCTGCGCAGAGCTAGCCTCAGAGCCCCGACGCCGGATGGGTCCTGACGCCAGCGCACCAACTCCCTGGGCACATCTGGCCAGCAATTGCATCCACGAAGCCCGACACACTGTAACTAACGAGCGGCGGAACAGAAGGGCCTTTATGTTCCGCCCTGTCCGGCCCAGGCTCTCCGGCTCCCCTTTGGAGAGGCCTTCAGCCTGCTCTGTAAACAGAGGCGGGGGTCAGGGGCGCGCTCTCGCATGCAGGCGGTTGGCAGCTTACCCTGAACTTGCTTCGGCCGGACCGCACTCCGTCGTCATGGTCAGTGGGTATCTCGGAGCTTCAAAGGTGCGTCCACCGCTCAAAGGGGACATTTCGATGACCCGGGATTCCTGGCAGATTTTATTTCAGTGTCTGGAAGGTGCTCAAAACAGCCCCCCAAGCCTTCCAGCTGCTCTGAGAGCCTGTGCGCAGTGCACGCAGTGGGCCGCCCTGAAGGAGCTGGGAAGGCCGAGCCACAGATCCAGCCCCGCTGCTTCCTGGTCGGTCTCCCTGGAGCAGATCTCTCTGCAAGCAGTTAACATAGTTGTCACCACTGACACAGACACAGAGCCCTTCGGGTTGATGCGCTGTAAGTTTCTTAATGTACCCTAAAGAAAAATGTTTGTATACCAAGCAAAGTTTCACCTTACTCTTAAAACAACATTCAATAAAGTTGAGTGTGTCCATTTTTTGTGGTTTTTTTTTTCAATTTTTGCAAAAAGACTCCAGTGATGTTTAGAAAACTACTAGGAAGTAAACGTCACCAGCAACACAAATGTGAATATTAGTTGCTTATTCAATTACAGCAGTAATTGTTTGTGATTATTGTATCTTTATATACTGATTGATAGAATCTGACATTTGTTATACTTTTAAATTTTCAGTTACTTGACTTTATTTACTTATAAGCTAACTACCTCTATACCTCGACATCTCTAAGTTACCTGTCCTCATCGAATTCATAGTTTTCTCTTCGTATTCATAACCACAAACATTTTAAAATTAGTGACAACTGAAAACCCTAGTGCTAGCATTTCAACCTCTAATCACAAATGCCTCTGCAGAAGTTAAAAATGTTTTTTTTTTCTTTTTACATTAAGGAAATTGGCATAATCTCAAGACAATGTTTCTGCTATAATGAAAGTCAAACTGGTTTGAAAAATGAAAGGCTAAATCACATTAAGCGAATACTCAATTGGTTATGTCCAGAGTTTGGTAGGTTTGTGCTAGAAATGACAGATGTATGGCTGGCTCCTGAGAGGGACAAAGGGCATCTGGAAGACCGGGCTGGAGCCTGGCGCCCTAGGTCATGGCCAATCCCTCATCTACAGTGCACCCACTGCGAACTTCTACAATGGCAGATGCAGTTTCTTACCTGGAGAAAGTGGTTTAACTTTTTCACCTAGAAATTACTTAAGTATTTTTACTTGGAAAAAGGACTCAAGGTTTTTCCTTTACCTGATTTATTGCAAGAATTAATCAAGAGAGTATGTGAAAATACTTCATAAATGATGACACATTATACAAGTGAAAAGAACAGTTGAGTTGTGGAATATTCCTCATCATATATACTCAATAAACACCCGTTGTCACCCCTACCAGCTGAGCCCTGCTATAGTGCCTGCTCTGTTTTACAATTCTTCCAAAGGGAAGTTTTTAATCAGTCCAACTTTTAGCTAGATAGTTCAGCTGTTAATTTCTGCAGTGATAAATCCTTTAGCGATCACATAGAATCCCAGGCATTACCCACCTTCTCCAAGCTCTTTCCTTTCTATCCCTCTTTGTATGAAGCCTTATGTCTCTCCAACTTCTGTCAAAACCTTGCATTAGCTCAGGGTTAGCTTGTCATCTCCACAGCCCTAAACAGCTGTTGCTTTTTTTTTCTTTTTGGTACCAGGGATCGAACTCAGGTCCTTGAACTTGTGAGGCAGGCGGCGGAACCACTGAACTAAATCCCCGGCCCCACACCTGTTAGTTTTTAAAAATAAATATACGTTTTTTCCAGTTATACCAGAATCCTCTTGTGATTTTGCATTCATTTTTACATTCTCACCAACTATCAAACTATCCTGTTAGAAATAATTATCTAAATATTTGCTGATATGCTTGAGTTTACATCTTTGAAGTCAGACCCTGGATACGATGGATGAGCTTTTGTACAACCGAGGGCTTGTGACCAAGGGAAGTCCAGTGGCTTGTGTGACCATTCCATTCCTTTCTTGCCTAATCCTTGAGTAAGAAAGGCCGTAACGTGAAGTTACTTCATATATGTAAATATTTTAAAGAATATATATATATATATATATATATTTTAAAATATTGTCTTAGCCTTCATTCTAATTAAAACTTATGATTTATTTTTGTATTTATTGATTTGCTCAGTAAATATCCAAGCTTCTACCTCACAGTAGAAACACTTGGACCAAGCAGTGGAGAAACCAAGGCAGATACTTTCTGCTCTAGGAGTCTGATTCTGTTCAGCAAGATATGCAAGGAAGTAAAACCATAATTAAATAAAATAATTTTTGATAGTTAAACCAATCCCAGAAAGAAGCTAGCAAGTACAGGAGGACACTTTAAATGGAGTCTGAGATGAGCAGTTTAAGCTGAGATGCTGTTATGGCTTAGATCTGGAATGTTCCCCTAAAGTCTCAGGTGTCCAGAGGAGAGGCTTTAGAAGGTGATCAGATCACGGGTGCTCTGCTCATCCAGGGGTTTATCCACTAGGGAGCTCAGTAGCTGTGTGAGCTGTCCAGAGGGAACTGGTTAGAAGCCAGTCACTCAAGGCAAGACCTAGAAGGCCACATCTCCCTCCCAGCTCCTCCTTTCTCTCTCTGCTTCCTAGCCACCATTTGATGTAAACCACGTTCCTCCACCAGACCTTTCCACCATGCCCTTCCTGCCTTGGACGTACCAGACTATGGGCAGAGTCTCCAAAGATCATGAGCCAAAATAAACACCTCCTCCCCTAAGTGGGTGTTGGATATTGTATCTCAGTGACAGGCAAGTGTTGAAAAGTGTGGCGGATGGAAAGAAGCCTGTCCAGCCAAGAGTCAAGCAAAGACGAGAAGCCTCAAAAGCCATAGCAGACAAGAACGTGATGTGTGCTGCCAGTTTTCAAGTGCCCAGTGTGGGTGAGGTGCAGCAAGGGAGAAGGCAGAAGTCATGGACGACGTGAGCATGAGAACAGCGACAACATCATTGTCTGACACGAGCTTGTTACTGGCAAATCCAGTGCCAATTAGAGGCTCTGCACAAGTTATCTCTGTAGCTCCTCACAGCCATTTATAAAGTAATTATCATTGTCAACATTTAATGGATGATTCTTGGAGAAGTTGGCTGGGTCTCACCACAAAGCAATAGATAGGATGTGATAAATCAATCTTTGTTTCATTACAAGAGGCTATCAAAAGATTTTAGACAACAGTAATTAGATTAATTTTCTTAAAATAAAAATTTGCCCTAAATATTAGGTAAAAAATACTGCCTATTGTCTGCCTCTTCTCTTCTTGTCCGGTTGGTTTTGTGACCCCTAGATTGTAAACCCATCTGGAAGAGTGGAGACTGTCAGTGCCATTCATCATGGTACGTCCGCTGCTTAACAAGATGTTTAACATTTTGCTGATGCTCAATTAGCATTTACTACATACATGGGTGTATTTGATACTACCTAATTTCCACCTATTTGATTTGTAATTTGCTTTATTCATCTTAAATATTATATTAGTTCTGAAACTTTGAGTTCTATAATTCTTTTCCACATTCCTTTTATCTTTCCTAAGATTTTAATGAGAGGGCAATTTCATACAGTAATTCTTATTTGGTTTTGCCAAATTCCACAGCGGCTGAGTGTCTTAGCTTGTTAGGTCTGCTGTTACAAAATGTCAAAGGATGGGAATTTTAGAGTCAACAGAAAATTTTTCTCATTGTCAGGAATCTTGGACATTCCAGAATATTTAGTATCTGGTGAGGGCTGGTTTTGTGGTTCACAGACTATCTTCTAGCTGTGTCCTCGAGTGGCAGAAGAGTCAGGCAACTCTCTGGGATCTCTTTTATAAGAGCACTGTGACTGTTATGGCGGATTGGATTGTCAACTAGATTGGCCTCAGAGTTGTGCAGCAGATTAGGAGAGCACACTTCTGGGTGTGTGTGGATGGGATGTGAAGGCCTAACCTTGGGGTCTGTGTCTGGTTCCTTGCCCCTTTCCTCCACCTCTGTTCCCCTGCTCTTCATCTGGGCACCATGAACTAAGAATCTCTGCTCCACCAGTATGTTGCTGCCTGGGGGGCAGCCAACCATGGACTAAGTCCTCTGAAACCATGGACTAGATTAAGTCTCTCTTTCTGATGTGGTGGCTGGTGTTTCTGGATATAGGGAAGCTGACTGACGGAGGCACTGATTCCATTCGTGATGCCTATGACCTTTGTGATCAATCACTTTCAAGTGCCCCATCTCCTAACACCCTCACATGGTAACTAGGTTTCAACGTATGGGTTTTGGGGGTGCACCAGTATTCAGACCATGCCACTGATGAAGACATCAGTGGTATAGGCAGAGAGATCAGACAGAGTCCAAAAGGTAATGTGACTGGGATTGTGAGGACGGGCTCTAGGGTGGCAAAGGAAAATGGTATTTCTCAAAATCACTGAGCACTGCTCACTGTATTCAAGGGCTCCTGCTCTTTCTTTCCTTGCTCACTGGGTTCTGTCTTTGAAACCTTTGCTTCTCATTGAGTCCATGATACTGAAATAATGATAGTTTTATTCATTTTCTTGAACCTAAAAGACTAAGTGAAATTCTGAGTACTAAAAGAAGTAATGTTGATAAATTAGAATTTGCTTCTTTTTGTAAAGTAGAATTACTTTCATCTTCAAAAAATAATTATAGGTTAAAAACTCAAATCTTTTTTTCTCACATGGCCTACACCATATGTCTTGAAAATCATGATTTTTAAAAATGTATAAGATATAACATTGAATCTAGGAGTTACACAGTGTTAATTAAATCAGCTAGTTTTTGCTAGTATAATGAATTAATTCTAAATTTCAATACCTTACCATATATTAACTCACACCTGTTAATCTTTATCTACATAGTTTTAACCGGTTTCTCAAAATGACAAAGGTGCCTTCATTTTGTAGCAGCACCATGTGAAATAGGTGGCAGCCTTGACCAATGGGAGAGGGGAAGAGGTACAGGAGAATCATGGGAGAGATTGTAACCCCCAACCTGGAAGAGGTCATGTATCATCTGCTGTCATTTCACTGGCCAGGACTAGTCACGTGCTAAGTGGCAAATAAGAAGGGAACTGACAAATACAGGTAGCAGAAGGATCTCAGCAGAGCCTCCTATACTGCTCAATGCTTCTGAAACTTACCACTTTGGGAAGAGTAGCAAACCAAGCACTTCCAGTTGATAGTAGAGGGATCATATTCTTTTTCCCAGACTGTCATTCCAGTCCCACTTCAGCTTTTCTTTAGAGTCAGGGAACACTGAGTATGATATACACACTCCAACACCATATGTACTTCTGTAGCTCCCATTCACATAGAATATTAAATAAACAGATGCCATTCTTAATTAGGAATCTCGACATCTTCCTACCTAACATAAAATGGATTGTCATTTCCAAATAAGGGATGCTACTTTTTTTGCTGTTGTTGTTGTTGAGCCTTCCCCTGATCTTACTGTATGCTCTCTAGGAAGGGTAGGCTTAGAGTTGTTGATTGTCCCAAGGGCATTGTTCACTTGCTGATTGATTTGAAGCACAACTTCAAGCAATGTGAGAGCATCTTCCAATTTTTAAATAAGATGCAGTTGTGCTCTGTTTCCCAAATGATATACTGTGTTGGCACAGTATCTATATGGTGTCATCATTATTGTAATATTGAAGGTTCAGGGAAATGTTCAGTTGTGTTTCCACTTATTTTGGAAAATTGGATTATATCAATAAATTTACCCAGAAAAGAAACATGTCTCAAGTATTTTTAAAAATATCTCTCACATTCAAATTGAGCATCACTGTAAAATGTTTCTGGAGACGTTGGAACGCCATCTGCTGCAGCTGTCAGAGGAATTCTTTTATCAAACGGAGGTTATGGAGGAGGACATCTATGTTATTATTATTTTTTTAGTTGCTCCATTCATATCCAAAGATCTTTTGTTTCAGAGCCTGACATGTTTATTAGGTTGCTTGTTTTATGTCTTCAATCATTAGATTCTTAGGTTAGATATAAATTGCCACCCACCTCCTTTTAAAGAAAAATGAACAAATAAATGACAATGAATTTTGAGTAAATCTGACAGATAACAGTTGTATAATGATTCCAACAATGTACTGAATGGAGTCCTTTCCAACCAAGCTGCAAACAAAAACTTGTTCATAAGAGCTAAATCTTGGAAGTGGTCTGTATATCCACCACTAGATGTACGGATAAAGAAAATGTAACTTT
Source organism: Fukomys damarensis (assembly GCF_012274545.1). Classification (NCBI taxonomy): domain Eukaryota; kingdom Metazoa; phylum Chordata; class Mammalia; order Rodentia; family Bathyergidae; genus Fukomys; species Fukomys damarensis. The sequence goes on from NW_022900926.1 coordinate 7,565,031, forward strand.
TATACACAGTAGAGAAGATACAGAAGGATAAACTTGAGTCATTTATAGGAAAATGAATGCACCTTGAGACCATAATGTTAAGTGAAATAAATCAGACGCACAAGTTTAAAAATCTATCCATGGTTTCTCTTACACAAGAAATTCAAAATATAAAGAGTAAATTAAAACATTGATAATAACAAATAGAGAAACAGATCTTTTGCAAAAGGGGAAGGAACCAAGAGATGGAAGGAGAAGGTATGGAGGGAAGGAAAAGAGGAAAAAAAAAAA
>NW_022900926.1:7565387-7597865 GCF_012274545.1 Fukomys damarensis
AAATTAGAAAATTATATAATATATATATATATATATATCTTCCTAAAATAAAAAGGCTATGAAAATTTTAATTGACAAAAATTTATACAATAAACTGTGCAAAAGAGGAAACAGGAATGGCCAGTAAACAGAAAAAAGCCTTTGAAGAAATTCTTATTATTAATAATTAGTGAACGACAACAAAAAAGAAATTAGTTGATGCAGTGGTTGATGCTATTTAAACTTTCCAGGATGCAAAAGTAACTTATTTTACTAACCTGTTATCCAGGATGAAGACCCATGGAAACTGACATATTTTTTCAGAAAAGAAAATTGATGCCACCACTTTGAAAAATAATCAGTTGTTATATAGTAAAGTTGAACATTATACAACCAAATAATTTTTCTCAAAAATATTGTGAACAGTCTGAGTTCAACCAAAGAAGCAGAACCAGTAGGAAACATGGATACATATACTTACTGACTCATCCCCATGTTTAATCGATAGTTTATTTCCAGGAATTTCCTTGTGTACTTTTGATGTCTACACAGGTTCACATTTCATAGGCAGGTCACCAGAAACAGTGAGACAGGAATTCTTGAGCAAGACTTGAAGGTTCCCTTCCTTGGTGGACTCTCCTTTTTACGTCTGCTCTTAAAAGCTTTCAATTAACTGGATCTGGTCCACCCAGATTACTGAACATAATCTTCTTCAAGTTTTATTAAGGTCTCACATAGTAAGTAATAACATTCACAAATGTTATTACTCACAGGAACACATTTGTATTCAAATAACTGGGCACTAGAAGCTCCAATAAGCTAACACATAAAACTGATTATTCCAGTACAACCATTACATACAGCCTAGAGTTAATTTCTCACATGCCCACCATGAAATGAATGACGAAAGTATATGGAGCTTTATTTACAACAGAGGAAGCTGAAATAATCCCAAATGTTCATCAAAAGACTGAAAGAAAAATATGACTGTGATCTATTCACACAATAGAATACTACATAATAGAAAAGACCAAAGCTATTCACAAAAACGTGAATGAATCTTAAAAGATCATGTGAATGAAAATTGATTTTTAGAAGACTACATTCAATGAGGTTTATTAGTGTATACATCTGAGAAAAAACAAAAATAGAAGAATATTATATTCAGAATCTTGTTTTGTTATGATGGTCTTGTGACAAGTCAGAGTATCTAGCAGTACTTAGGTAGACTATACAACGCACAATTCTATACTAGATAATACCAGTAGGCATTGGAATTTTCCAGGTTTTATGCTGGGTGATGTGTATTGTGTGTGCTTGTTTTATAAAATTCTTCATAAGTTATGTGTGATCCATATGCTTGTATATCTATACAATATAGATTAAAGAAACAAGCTTATGATAAGTGTGGAATGGTATTATCACTGTTGGATAATTGCAGTACCAGATCACAGGTTCAAGACTGCTAAGCAAAATCTTTGGCTCTAGTTCTTCAATAAATATTCCAACATAGTCAACTATGATCCATGCAGATGGCAAATTCTTCTACAGTTCCTGCGTAATTCTTCTTTTCCTACTTTTCCTCTTCTTCTTTTTTGTTTTTCTGGTTAGCACTCATTTCTAGGGTACATCTAAGCATTGATACTTAGTCTAAGCATTGCCTATATTTAGTGCCAGAAACATCTTGCTTCTAAGAAATTCAGATCAGTGCCCGGGGGGATGTGTTTTGGTTGGGTTGCCAGCTACAAGATAGGCATTTGCCCTGGCTACCAGCTAGTTGTTTATTGATTTCAGTGTTGAGACCATCCTTAAGAAAAAGTTGTCCTGCTTTCATACTACTTCTTCCAGCACCTGCTAGTTGTGATCTTAATAATATTCTGCTAATGAAAAAATTTCATAAAAATACTGCTTGGGAAGTTGCAAAAGGGAAGCAGTTAGCTCCCATCCTTCGTCTCCTCATGAGTTAGGATTTCACATGCTGATGAGTATTATTTGGGCCTATCTCTGACTCCAGAATTGTGCCATGGGCTTCACATTTACACCACAGTGTCCTCCTTGGTCTGATTCATTTCTGCTCTTTTTTCTTCTGTCTTGATACTGAGAATCAAAGAAGCATAACTAGTTATAACTTCCTACATGGGAAACAATAAATATGCATCAAGGATTAGGAATTTGAAATATATGCAGTTCATGTTTTCAACCTTTTAGCCTTTTAATAAGTAGCACAAAATATTTACTATTATAAAAATCAATTAACATTTTTCTAATGAACACAATTAGAAAAAAACAGGAGTAAATAAAAAGTAGGGTCACATAACTAAAATTTGAAGAGCTGTGTTTCTAGTGTCTATCCTGTCTCTGGTGATTTGCAATGTGTCTCAATCCATCATGTCAAAAGTAGTTTTCCATACTGTTTTCCTTTTGACTCATAGTGTGCAGTGTGACATAGCTTGGACAGCTTTTATATCCGGAGTTTGGAAGTGCACATATCCCGCCATTGCCCGGGGTCCTGAATTCTGACCTGCTTCTAAATTCTGACAGGACATTAAAGACATCCTCCCTTCTTGCGTCCATGAATGCTCACTGTGTCGGACCTCCTTATGCTGAACATACTTAGTAGGAGGCGCTGAGTCTGCTTCTGTGCGATCAGCGGCTCAAAGACCCCACAAGTGAGCCCCGCGCAGGGGAAGCTGTGAAATGGTCGCTAGAACAGGTGCGAGTCCAGGAAACAGCAGACCTCTTAGGAAAAACAATGGGGACAGAGCCTTTGCTGGTGGGCGGTTTGCTTGTTTGTGTGTTGTTTTAGCATATGTCATGAGCAGTTTAAGACAAGATAGAAATATATGTTGGAAAATGGCATCTTTTTTATTTCTGTCGCTGAAAACATTTAATAGAAAAACTAGCAGATAAAGCAACTTCTTAAGCAAGAAAGTAAAAACTAATTATCTACATTTCAAATTCTCAGTTCTTTCTGCCTACTTTGTATTCCCATTTTGAAAACTGTAACCATTTTGAAAACTGTAACAAGTCTTGCTCCCTTGTGTCCTCAGAAGTAAAAAGCAGAAATAAAACAGACTGGGGAGATGATAAAGTCTTCAGTCTAATTCACGGTTATCTAGCAATCCACTGCACATTTCCCCTCAAATTTTCTAGGTTTATGGTTTTTAAATTCTTGATTAACTTATTTTTATTTTTCTTCTTTAAGAAAGTAGCCACTCTATTACTGTCTTACATATTATATATAAATAAAAAAAAACACAGGGGTCTGGGGATTTAGCTCAGTGTTTCCATTGCCCACCTTGCAAGTGCAAGGACCAGACTTCAGTCCCTGGTACCAGAAAAATAAAAAATAAAAACCCCCATATTTTATTAGTTGTAGATTTTGTACAACTCAGATTTAATATTGTCTTTGACAGAAAGTTGTAGAGCTTTTTCTGATTCTAGTTATTATTATTCATTGAAATTTGCCTTATAAGCTGTATATGATTTTGTTTGCATGTTTTCGGTAGAGCTGGCAGCCTGAAAAATGTAATATAATCCAGTGAAAGCCTAATTAGCTCAGGGTGTTTGTTAACTCAAAGAGCAGAGATCAGAGATGATAAATGGTTTAGAAGTTAGAGGTGAGAAAAAAATATGACAACAATTTGGAGAGGACCTGGGGCTTCTGCAACTTGATCAAGGTTAGAGCAAGAGAAGAGAAATGAATCCAATGGGAGAATAGGAAGTTGAAAGGGAAGAAGAAAAAGTAGGAACTTATACTTTAAGGTCAGAATACTCTCTCGAGTAATTTCTAGGAACATGACTGGAAATATAATGAAAACAAATGTCCTGGTTGATTTAATTTACTAGTTCTATATCAATGCAAAATAATCCCTTACCCAAAAAGACCAAGAATTAGAACTACTATAACAGCCCTGGCTTTATCTATTTCCTTAGATGAAAACGCATATTCTCTTCATTTTTCAGATGAACCCACGAAGGGTGTCTGCGACACACTTGCTCCAGAACTGATAAGCAAATAGTTTAGACAACGTCAGAGAGCTGGCGATAGGTGACTTTGGTCTCCTGCCTTCTGATGCCTTAGACTTTCCAGTGCATCATATTCACATATGTTTTTCATTGTTTAGGGGAAATGGAAGGCTTAAACTTGCACTTCTTGATAAGTTATTGTTTTATCTTCTGCTCCGTTTACTCTAAGAATGAGGAAGAGAAACAGCCAAAGAAAGCACGTGTAGGCACAGACATGACAAGTTAAGAAAACAGGTCTTAGGGAGAAAGGCTGCAGAAGCCTAAACTGAGAACATTCCCAGCGGGCAAGTGATCTCATGTGGGGTGTCACCACGGCACACGAGGAATACACCCACAGAGCTGGGGGTACAATAACGATTGCATGCGTAGCATCCACTGCTGCAGTTTGGTGGAGATTTTCTGGAACACTGAGTTGAGAACAATTAGAGGTTATGCATGACATCAGCAGAAAAGCATGCCCAATCCATCAGCAGTGTCCGTCAGGGTCACAGAAAGAGACACGGCACTGTGCCGGGCACGAATCCTCAGTTCTAATTCACTACATTTTGTATGATTGATTTTGGATCATCTAGTAAATTGTCTCGCTTGGCAGAAGACTGCACAAGGTAGATGATCTACATGGGCTCACTGGATTAAATTTCTTTGGACACCTGTAGCTGGGGTGCATAGGTAATGTGAGCAGCGATGTATGAGGCCATGAGAGACTTTTGGGATATGCTGATATGGAAATACATGTCTTCCTGTAATGAGAGAACATTGTCCCACAGCATAGCTCGCTGCATAGCTCTGTTGCCTGAAAGTGAGGAGGAAGAGAATGGTTTCTCCGTTCCCAGGAAAGTTTATCTACGTTCCCGCCCTTACCAATGGTCAGCTGAAAAATGCTATCTAATTTCAATATTTTAGAAAAGTTCAATTCAGTCTACATTTTGAAAAACTTGGGGTTGAAATCAGTTAAAAAGTATGAGAGAGCGAGGCTAAGCTTGTGGTTGAGAAGGTTAGACCCTCCAGTGACATGGGGGACACATTCTTGGATGGAAGAAACCATCAGCCAATTTAGAATTCACTGAAGCCTGGGGCTTTTAAGTTCTGAACCTGACCTGAACTTTTGGTTGTGTTGTGTAGTGTGTGTGTATTTGTGTGTGTGTGTGTGTGTGTATACTCATTTTATATTTTGCAAAGTTATTATAAAACCATTTGAGAAATAATGTCTTAAATACACTTTGAAGAGTTTACATGAATAAATTATAATGTAGAAGATTAAGTGCCATTAAAATACAGGAAGATTTAAAAATTAAAGGAAAAGATATTTAGAAAAGCATGGTTTAGGTTTTATCCAAACTAGAACATTTGTAAAAATCATTCAAAAAATACTAAATGATCTCAAATTGTGGCTCAGCTCAGAACCTTAAGTTATGTTGTTTCCTAATATTCAGATTCCTTGAAATCCCTAAGAAATCCCTAGAAGGTCAAACTGTTATTCCTTGTAGAAGAGAATTTCAGATCTCTGATTTTTCTCCCCTGCTCATTCATCAAAGGACAGTGGAACTTGTCCCTGGTTGGCTAACACAGGGGCCACCATGGTAGTTCTGAGAGCCACCTGGGAGATATGATTAGAATCATGTGGCTAAGCTCTTAAAAACATACAGAAAAGCTGATATGCCTGTCCCTGTGGGAGGAAAGAAATCCACATGAATAATGACCTTAGTGGGGCCTTGGTGTTGCTGGATGTCCAGTGTGTATTCTGCAGAGCAGCCAAATCTCTAATAATCTGAAGGACTCTGGGGCTGGGGAGCATGAGAGAAGCAAATGTATGGACACAAGACAGTGTTTGCAAGTTGCTCTCTGAGAATATCATCCTCTTAAATAGCAAACCTTTTGCCCTTTTACTTAGTCTATTCTGTCACTTGATTTTTTTTTTTTTAAAGAGGCACCATTTTGGCTTAATATGAGAAAGTGAGGAAGCATGGGTTTTAGAGTTTGGTAGATCTGATGTTTGCTGGCTGAGTGAATTTGGGCCAGTGTGGTGGGTGTGTGGCATGTGGTGTAAATAATTACTTACTGAAGGAGGGACTGAATGAAATAATGAGAAAATGCCTAAAAACAGTTAACCACTCTTAGTGTCAGTTTCTTCCACAGAACAAAAAGATGTCAACTTCTACCTTAAAGTATTATGGTTGTGAGTATTATGGTTGTAGACAATCTGGCTTCTCCCTTGCTTCAAGATCACAGGCTTAACCAGGCTTAACCTGAAGCCATTAAACAATAATTTTGTATAACCCTGTTTGCTCATTACGAATCTCACCAAGCAGGCACATAATGGGAACGCTTGGGAAGAGCACGCTGAAGGACTCCCTTCCCTGCCTCTGCATCTGTAGTTGCTCCTGAGAATTCAGAAATTATAACAGGTTAAGAGTTAATTTTCTGTGCCTTCTGGGAGGGCCTCATGTACTCAGGCACCTCTCTACTTGCTTGTGGTCATAGGATTCTTAGAGGATAGAAGTGTGATCTTGAAGCAAGGGAGAAGCCAGATTGTCTACACTGAGCACTGGTCCTCATCCTCCATACCAGTGGCCTACGAGACATAAAAATAATCTCTGTCTTCCCTGTGGTGTTCCGAGGGGTGGCTGCCATAAAGGAGGAGGCCAAAGATGGGGGTGGGGTGGAGAGGGGCAGAGATCAAAGATTGTGTAGCCTTGCTGACTTGGTGACTCCGGGTCGGTTAGCTTTGGAGTTGCTCTACCTCTGTGCTAAAAGATGTAACATGAATTGAAGACTTAGGTTTCCCATGACTTGAACGACTTCAGAGGTTTGGCCAGAGTAGTGCTGAGGTTCCAAGCGTGGGCTCTGGAGCCAGCTGCCTTCTTGGGAATGCCAAATTTGTCAGTACTCCGATGCATGAATGTGGAGAACTTAGTATTGTGGGTCAGTTCCCATATAAGATTAAAAGTCTTCATACAAAGCAAAGAACTAAGGATTTGGGCTGTACATTTCTAATAAATACTAAGGGGGAAGAAATCCTGCAGAAGGAAGCAGCGTGACTGATACACTTCCCAGGTAGTTATGCCACAGAGAGAAAACACAGAATTTCTGCCAGCGTGGATATTCCAATCCTTCTATGTGCTTCTTATTTTAAAGGAATATGTTGGTATTTTGCGATCCACCCAGTCTTGTGTGTATTAAAGTTAACATGAGTCATGTTCTCAAGGCCTGGTAATCCCTGGGCACTGGCAATAATGAGCTTTTGACGCATAGAAGAGGGGGACTCCGTGAGCCAGTGGGGGCTGCCGTGGCATCTGTCGTTCCAGACGCCTCTCTGTGGACCTGTGGGGCCTATGCTGAAGTGCGCACCAGCCTCCAGTAAAGTGAGAGCAGGAGGAATGAACTTTTCACAAGGCAACGTTTTACTTTAAAACAATGCTCTTTGTTTAGAAATTCCATGTGCGCTACACTGGTTGTTTCTAGATTAATTTTATCCAGCTTGTTCTATCTTTATGAGACACGAAGCCCAACTGCTCTGTAGCTCACTTCCTAGCCGGCTCCTCTCCAGGCTGTTTGCTGAGCAGACTGTGTTGCTTACCTCCTCCAGGCGTGGAGCAGAGCCGTGGCGTCTTGTTTTTCCGTTGCGTCCCTGGTGCTGCCACAGTAAGCTTAGAAGAGCTGCTGAATCTCCGTCCTTGCTCCTCTCTGCTCTTCTGGACAAACACGGCCGTTGTCTGCTGGTCCTCTTTTGAGTTCACCCGCATTTGATAATGAATTAGGAAAATTGACTTTTCTCTGTTAGGTCGTTTTTTGGTGAGGCCCAAAGCAGCATTATTTTGGGCCTTGATGTTTTGTTTTCGGGTTCAAATACAAACTTCTGGGACGGACACCAGCGTCTACTCTCTGCCTGTGACTTGACACGAGGTATGTGTTGAGTTCATCAGACCCAGCCACCTGTTCCTCAGGGGAAGCCTTTCCTTTCTCCAGGAATGTTCCCAAGCGCTCATGGTTAAAGGTTCGGTAAAGTCTCACCACTGGTACTACCCAGCCATGTGTTCAAACTACAGCAGTAGATGGAATGTGGACTTTTTACCCCAGAGGGTAAAAATAAACCCTCACCAGGCCTGACTCATCAGCTTGACAAACATACAGGAAGCCCAGCAGCTGGCAGTAGAAATTTGGGTGTCTCCGAAGCTGAGTGAGGAACTTGGCAGAGGCGAGGGGAAATCGTACCTACAGAACGAGCTTCAGTTCCTTCCAATTTGCTTTGTGCAAAGTACTTAATCCCTCCTAAGTCTTGGTGCTTTTGCACATAAAACAGGGACAATAATACTTACTTCTTACCTAAATTAAAGGGTTAGCTTACTTCAAGAGTACACAGTCGTGTACAAGCTATAAACCCTATGTACATGTCAGATATTTTATACTACTAACATTCTCATATTCCATCCAGGGCAGAAGCATAGGGGCATGTTTGATTGGCTTAATGTTTTCTCCAACTGTTATATTCTGGAACCACTAGTTTTTCCTATGCTTTAAAAGGAGAAATTGTTGTAATTAATTACATTATATTATTACATTTGTTTTAAACTTTACTCTGAGAAGTTTTTAGAACAAAATGGAAAATAACCCATACATAACTCAGTCAATTAATTGTAATAATGCCCTACATGACTGGAGGCATAAAATTGGCAAGCGGATTCCATCCAACAATGGACTGCACAAGCTAATAGAGTAGAAAATGTTCGTCCCCCGGCTCATCATCCTCGTCCTTCTTGCTTTTCCACCCAGCAAGTGGCAGGGAAGTTCACACGACTACTTACAGTGTAACTTTAGTTTGTGTGATGCTTAACCTCACAGAGGGACAACTTACAATTCCAGATGTCCATTAGTCATGGAGCCTTGGAGATGAACCCCACTGATCAGTTCTTTAAGCCATGGGCAAATCATGAAGTTGTCTTACCACTGTGCAGATAAACAGAGCCTATGAGCTATTAGTTCAGAGCTGAGGATAGAATTCAAATGCTAACTTAAAAATCAAACAAGAAGAGACACAGAAACAATAACAATTTAAAGATATGTACATATATGTATATCGAGAGAGAAGAAAATATAAACTTTGAGATATAAACAAGGTAAGCAGTCATGAAAAGAGAGCCTGATTGCGATGCTAGTGTTCCTGTCTTTGATTATTGTGTAGGGCTGACCCACGCTGGCTACAATTATATTTAGCATTTTACACCAGCAGGTTGGACTAGCCAGAAGCTTGGAACCTTGTGGATTTGTGGCTCTTCAGATGTGCTTCTGTATTGGAATGTGTTCATGTTTGCCTTTATTTGTTTTTAATAAAAAAAGAAAACTTAAAGACATTTCTGCCTCGGTAGATTTTCTTTGGAATCCCAGAAAGGGCTCTCAAGGGTTCTGTGGCTCTTTTGTGATGATAAACCAAAGCTTTGAGTTGTCCCAGTTGGAATTCCAGACACTAAAGAAGCCAACTTTAATTATTATTATTGTTTTCTGCAGAACTGAGTCCATTTCTGAGTATTCAGGTTTATACTAATAGTCTTCTCAACATATTGCTTTCTTTTTCAGCTAAGCTAGGACCACAAAACAAAGCAGGGAAGCTTCACAGTAAGGCTTCAAAGGCACCAGGCATTTGATTCTCCCTGGAGCGTGCCTGTCGCATGGGGGTTTCATTAGGAGTCAAAGATTAAGGAAAGCAGAGCCCGCGGTGAAGAACAAGATTCACAAATTTGTCAAAGACATTATTATCTGGGAAAAGATCACAGCGGAGGTATGCGTGGTTTCCATGAAAGGACAAACTTACTATAACACTCGCATCTCCAAGCTAAGACATTAATAATCATAGAACCTTAGAGTACAAGAAGCTTTACTGATTTTTCAAATCCAATCTTAATGTTCTTCATGAACTGGCTGTATCGTATCCCAGTTAGATGACTCAGTTTCCCTTGAAGCAAAGCTTTCACTGTTACATAGCAGAGCCTTTCCCATGGAGAGCTCTGACAAGCCCAGCTTGCAGACCAGGCCAAAAGCCGATTTCTCTTCCCTGTGTCCTTGGAGGTTCTCGCTTCTTTCACGGACACTTGTCAGTTGCTGAACACAGCTAGTATTCTACCTTGTTTCCTGAACTGTTCTCTTGTCAAGTATCCTCAATTCCTGTAAGTATTCCTTCCCTTTAAACTAAATGAAGTGGAACTAACACTGACTGCATGCAACCACGAGCCACTCTCTGGCAAGTTCTCAGAACACGGGGCAATCTGCAGTCTGTCACCTCAGGAAAGTGAAGGGGACAAAAGGACTCAGCCCCAGACATACATCCAGTCTCGTCATGATGCATCCTGAGAAATGTGGAGTAGAGAAGGCACAGGATGAGCAGTGGCTGAAGGGTTGAGTCTGCCTACGAAAGCTGGGAAGTCCACATCTAAACATAGCATTTTCCCAAAGAAAAACTGAAGGAAAGGGATTTTAGATAAACACAAACACAGGTGCAGAGCGTAGCTGTGCGCAATGTAAGTTGTGTTTGGAGCAAGGAACATATTATGACATTGTTGCTCTGGAGCTTGAATAAAGCCAGGGATTTTATTAGCATAAATCAACTACAAAGGCCCTTGCTTCCACTATTCTAACTTATCTTATAGTTTCATCTCCTCTTGAAAAGGTTTATTCTGCCTTCTTCTCTTCTAAGAATAATTCTACTTCACAGAGAGAACAGTGATACATTAATGAGAATCTTGGCTTTCTCGTAGTGTTCTAGAACACAGCACCTTCACCTTCCAGCAGGTTGCTGGGCCCTCTCTGCTCTTAGCTCGTACGTTTCAGACGGATGTATGGTGTTTCCACTGTTGGATCCTTCGCACATCACTGATGGCCTCCTTTACACCATTTTCTTCTTCTACTCTTCTGCTTGTCTGTGATTTGCTTACCCTTTCTATGTTTTTTATGTTTATTTATGTAAAATACTCCTTGAGAGAGTTACCAAGATTTCTAAGTTAGTTATAATTGTTGTAAAATAGCTTTATGTAGCATAATAGTGCAATGGTTATTAGTGATTATTCAAAAAGGATTGATACTTTACACATTCAGTTTTTACAATAGTGACAAAATGAGAATTGCGGTTATTCACAGCTTGCAGAAGAGTAAAGATTCTGAGAGGATATGTAATTTTATCCCAGCACTTTTAAAAAATGCAACACTAACAAGACTATAGTTATTAGTTCTTTTCTACTTTTACTGCCTTGGCCTTATTGGAAAATCAAAAGTGAAGAAACTCTGCTGCTTTTACTTCCTGTTGTCCTTTTCCCCCCATCCTGGAGTGTATAATAATGTAAGGAAACTTCTTTTTTCTGAACATTTCTAAATTTTATCTGTAGTTTTAGTTAAGTACTTGCTGAACCCCCCTGAATGGCCCCACATGCAGATTCTCTGCTTAGATTCATAGATGTGCCCAATAAATAAAAAACTGTCTTGGAAACTGGAACTCCTTTTAATGATTGCTGTAATTTAAAGTTATTGCTTAGAAATGGTGGTTCTTACATATAGAAAAATTTGTTTATATTAAATCTTATAGTCAAATGAAGACTGATAAATAAGTACCAGGATTTAACCTCCAAATTATAAAAATGAAAGATGACAAAATTAAATGTGACTCATCCTCATTAACTCTCAGAATCCAGTACTTCATGTGCTTTTCAACCATTTCCCCACGTTCCAGACCCCAAGGCCCTCATCACCCCAGGAGTACACAGCAGACCCCACCATCTTTTCAGCCTTTGAATACCTTGGCCATTTCTTCAGATCTATAAATAACTCGAGTTTAGGATTGTTGTAAAAATTTGTTGGCAGATACTAAAAACACAATAGGAAATTCTGCTACATGAGCTTCATAAGATGTGAAAAATGTGTTTTGCCCAAAGAAAAGACTCGCTTTAGAGCCTTGTCCAGATGAAAAGGATGGCAACCGATGGGAAGGCATCAAGGGGAAATTGGGCTGGAAGAAGAAGAAATAGAATCAAAGTCGAAGGCTTTGTAAAAGGCAAGTACACTTGGTATTAGTCTGCGTGATATCAATCTTTTTGAAGGGAAGTAAGCACACAAAGACAGTTCAGTGTCTGTCTCTTGTTCCTGGGAACATAACAGAGAAAATGGGAACACACACACTCTATCAAATGACAAGCACACGAAGAAAATTGTGTTCTGCTAACAGACAGAGTGGGTATTATAGAGACGGTGACAACCCCGAAGGAGAACACAGGGCACGTTACACTTTTTAAATGATCTTCTGTAGAACTGTTTTCCTTCCCTAAGGTAAATCTCAGAAATATTTTTGATCTTGTTTATCATTCAGTTATTTCTTTGAATGTGAAAATGCTTGCCAGGCATTGCCTACAGAAACTGAAAAAATGTCCTTGCCAGTCCCAAAAGAGGAGAGAGGAACAACTCCTGAGGAGGAGGGAGGTTGAGACGAAGGTGTAGAGAGTGTTGATGCACAGGAATGCTGTCTTGGCATCTCTTCCCTGTCAGAGACAGCAGGTGCCACACAGGAAAAGGCAACCACGTGAAGGGCAAGAAAACCAAGAGAACAGACACAAAGGGGACACCAATCCCCTGCCCTGGGCCTCATTAATCTTGTCAAAAATAGTTGCTGTTGGGAAATGCTAATCTTCTTACTGCCCAAAGTAGCCTCCCTAACAAGAATGTTTTAAAGGTCTGAAGTACCTAATGACTGAACAATTTAATAAATTACTTACTTACGTTGCTATAAAAGCCAGTCCGGCAGCTGTAACCTGCACAGAAAACACTAAATCCTTTTACCTGACTTTCTAAAGGTTTGTCTAAATCATATCTAGTGACAGGGTGAGGTACACAAGAATCAGGATTTAGTGGCAGGGCATACTTCATGCTGTTTCGGGTAGGTCAGGAGGTCTGACTTGGATTTCTTCCCAGTAACCTGATCTAGGTGAACCAGCAGGTTATAAATGAAAGTCAGTTTCTAAGATCTCCTGACTTTCTTTAACTATCAGGAACTTTATAGGAACCTGGTGAGAAACAGGAAAAGACCAAGAGATAACAAATCTCATTGACCAACATTATGACATTGCAATTTCTCTTTCCTAAGATAACATGAAACGGGCGCCATTTTGTACAAGCTAAGTATTTTATAGATTCCTGAGTTTTTTATTTCCACGGTTAGGCAGAATAAATAACTAAGTGAACCTAAATGACTGAAAAGTTTCTGTGTACCTTGTCTAGTTCACCAAATATAACTGTAGAGTGAGCTCTTCAGGGAAAGATTCTAAGATGTTCAATTATTTTTTATCACTCATAGTATGCAAATATCTTCTGAACACTTTAAATCATCGGAGAAAATGAAAGAAAAGATAAACAAAGGAAAAAAATGTATGGATGGCTTAGTACATTCAAAATATTGACATTTTGTTGCTTTGTCCTTACAACTCTTGAATTAGTTAAGAAACAAATTCAAGGTTACAACAGACACAAATGAAGTTAGCATTGGATTCTGGCTTTGTGAAATTTGAAAGCATGAACTGTTTTCTTTGGAGGAAGGAAGTTTGTGTATAAACAAACCCTTCAGTGCCCTTAAAAATCACACCTTGCGGAGGATTGTCACATTGCCCTGCATATATTGTGCTTCTGCGTCAGTATCTGGAGTGTATTTAAAGGTTGTTTGCTGTTTGGTATTTTCAGTTAAAACAAAAAAATTCTGAATTAGCACAAGAAGGTGAATCTGAGACTTAGATTTATAGAAGCCCCAAGGCTGTCGCAAGGACCGTGAGTGACCCTTTCCTTTCCTTGTGGGAGCAACGGTGGCACGTGTTCTTATTGATCCCAATCAGCACCCTGGGAATATTTAATCACTTTCTGGATTGATGTAGGAAAGTCACACAGATTATGAAGAAAGTCTCCATTTTCTCATCATTTTAAAATGGCAATAATAGGATAATACTGGCTTATAGGTGTGTTGGAAAGATAGATAAGCTACTCTGCAAAGCACCTCACAGAACAAGTGTTAAGTAAACGCTATCTTTTATTAATGCTGTTTTCTTCATTATGAATGCATAGTTGTTTTCTAGACTTTGAGCTCTAAAATCATAAAAACTTCTGTTACTTCCTTTCCAATAATAATTTTATTGCTTCTACCTTATATTCCAGAAGTGTGTGTGGCAATTCCCAAATTAAGTACAAGAATAAGCTAGAGATGTCAAGAAGCTAATTGTAATTGCAAGTATAGCCCTCCGGAACATGTGCAATTATAAACAGTTCAAGATTTCTTCCCTTGTATGTACCAAGACAATAATTGAATTTCAGTTTCTACTTATCACCTGTCAACCCTCCCTCATTACTCAAAATAACTAAACATGGGGGACTTCATGCCACATAATAAAGCTCTGCCTTCATTGATTACCTTTCCAGAAGATTCTGATGTGCTTTGGAATGTCTACCCCTGATCTTGCTCATCCACTACTCTGAAATGTTATTTTTCTTATTTGTTGTGCACTGTGGTGAGGACAGGCAGGTAAAGATTAGACTACATGGTATCCAAAACCTGGAAACCGAAAACCCTGTTTCTCACAGCCCAGGTGTGGTGCAGACAGCCCAGCCCCCCTGCATTTCCTCACTGTGCCCTAACGGTGACCTGAGTCCTGACCAGAAAGAGGAGCCACGTTGCTGTGAGAGTGGAACAGACCTGGGCCCTGGGCCCTGGCGCTGTGCGATGTCTCCCCGCCTCTGGGCACTGACACTTCCAGCCACTCCGGGTTGACCTGGACCCTCCGAAGCCACAGACAGACCACAATCAAACTGGCGTCCACCAGCCTCAGTTTATGAGCTTGCTCCATGAGGCAGTGAGAAAATAACCTAGGTAAATTCTCTTTTTATGCAATCTTGAAAAATGGTGAAAAGAATTATTTTCTTTCAGTGTTTCTCCAAACAGACCCTCACCTTTCTACGTCTTGCTCCTCTCTCTCTCTCTTCCTGTATGTATATGTATGTGTGTGCTCATATACAAAACAATGACAATAATCTGTCTTCCTAAAAACTACCTTCTCTTTCAATTCCTTAATCATTTTTTGTATATTCTATATCTTTACCAACTATAAAGCTAATCAGTATAAAATATAATTTGGCCTTCCTTGAGGAGTATATGTTCCTGTTGGTTTTCTCTTTAGGCAGTCATGCCTGCATATATGAGGTCTAGGTTTTATGAAGTCTAGGTAGGACCATTAGTGACATTTTCCTTTCCCACAAGGGACAATGGCATAATGTCCCAATCAACACATTGGGAATTCATTTTTTCCTTCTGTATTTTTCAGGATTAAATGATAAAAAGGGATCAAACCGAGGAATGGAAGAGTTTAAGCAAATGGAATTTTCTTTACCAGAATTTATTAAAACAACATGGACAGGTTCTGTTCTTTCAAAAGAGATGACTCGTACCATTAGTTTTGTAAAGTATTTCTTGCAGTCATTTAGTTAAATTCAAGTCTTCTGTAGTATAATTCAAATCTTATGCAGGGTAGCTTCTTTGCAGGAGAGTACCTATTTTGGAAAGATCCATTTCTCAAACACTTAGGCTGCTTTCTAAAGCCCCAGCATTCACGTGACTTCCTGCAACTATCCTTCCCTCTTCCAGGGTGTCTGGACACTGAAGACAGGCAATGAGGGAATAAGACCTCTGATGGATTTCTGGCCTTCTTGGAGGACGGACATCAGCGAATGGAAGTTGTTCATTTGGCAAAGGTGAAGTGGCCGCCTACTGCTCTGTGCTCACAGGCACTTCCTTGGGAAAGTAACCAAGAAGAAAACCAAGTTCTTTCACGGGTCACATTTCATATGGTTGCCATGTTAAGCATTTTTATACTGCAGGGAAATGTTTATGAATTGCTTGTAAGCCTCCAAACAATAAAGACTTAAACTGGCAAGTTACCGTGGATTTCAGGACAGAATAACTTACATTTAAGCATATTCAGTAGGTGTCTTTTCAGCCTCCTTCTCAAAATGTTGGCCTGGGATCAATGAATGGCAGGCAGCTTGCTTTTGACACCCTAATGTAGTTGTATTTGCACTTTCTTGGCCAGAGAAGGCCCTGGATAAGCACTACTTTCTCAGAAGCTCCCCGGAAAGAGACCACAATAACCAAGGACGCCTGAGACATGTGCCAGTTTTTATTATTTTCTCTTCCTCCCTTGTATGCCCTTTCTAGAAATGTATTTTTGTTAGTAATTAGATTTCACAGTTTTTTACCATGACACCAGCCTAAACCACTGCTTTCTAAATAAATGCCTACAATAGCCAATACATAGGTATAAGTCAGTGTAAGCCAACTATGCTATTAGGCAACATCTTTGCTTTACATCAAATGAGAAAAAAAAAAAGATAATACATCTCATGCTAGATCAGATTTTGACTGGTAAATGCTTATTCTCTCCATAACAAGTGTATTTCATAAAGAAAACACAGGGGGAATATATTTATTTATTTTATTAGGTGTACAAAAGCCATGTTGGCAGCTGAAGAACCAATAAATGAAGATGGTCTCATGTGGTTCTTATTATGGAATCAAATTTTAGTGTAAAAGGCAAGCACACCAATCAGAACTCCATCTGGCTGAAGAGACAGGAAAACATGGCTCCATTTTCATTAGTAAACAGGGGCATATATTTCGTCATGTGCTCCAGTCTGGCTCTAAAGGATTCCCAGCATACGGCTGCATCGTGTGCCTCTCAGTGTGCCATACCTACTGATGGGGGTCAGCGGGATCAAGGCCTGGAGAGAGAAGGCTGCTTTTAGCCTCTTGGTGGCATCCAGAGAATATCATCAGAGAGCAGAGCCTCACTGCTTGGTGTGCTAGGGGGCAGAGCATGCTGAGACACTAGAGGGTAGAGACAGCCCTTTGCTGTGTACCCTTTTATGTTCAGCGAGTAAGTAGACATGCGTGTAACACCCCCAAAATTCATTCCAGAATGTTTAGTCTTTTCAATAACTAGACAAAACCATTCAAGCTCTGGAATCAAAAGGCTGGATGCATAAATATTTTCCAAGTTCCTTCAGCACTGTTTTCACTTTATCTCCCAGGAAATAGGGTAGCTATTATCAATGGCAGAGAGGAATTCTTTTTGCAGGGGCTTGGGTCAGCAAGACACCGCACTAATGAATCATCCCTAGCACAGCAAGGAGTGGCCATTTGAGCTTCTAGGAAGTGTTGTCATATAAATGAGAAGTTCATTATGAGAAATAAGAAAATAGGAGGTCCTGAGAATTCTGCATCTCTGCTGAAACTGATTTTTCTAGTGCTTTGCTTTTAAGCTCTTTTCTTTTCAACTAACTGTGAATGATGGCAAAGTGATCATATCACCCAGAAATGAGTGAGTCTCCTGATATTTGACCCATATGTACACTGCTGGGATGAACTATTTCCCCATCTCAAACTTGTTCTGTAAAGAGTACAGGATAAACGATAAATTAGCTCTTGACCAATTTTATTAAATTGATCAGAAACTTAATGTATGACACTGATTTATTTGGCAGAAAAATATAGGAGAGGACTAGAGAGACACAAAAGTTTTGGATTCACATTCCTACTTAACTGTATGCTTTGTAATCACTCATTTTCAAATACAGAGTCAACACACAAAAAGAAATGAAACCATGACTCATTGTTTTAAAAAGTGAAGGCAGTGTTTTCATCAACAGCACCTCTAATTTCTGAATGTATACAGAATCTTTATTAATAAATCTGTTTATTTTGGCCACAGCTATTATAAGAAGTGAAACAACTACTTCAGGGCTACTGACCAAACACAGATCACTTTAGACTCATGAGCCTACGGATCTCTGGATCCGTTGGATCTGTACAATTGGGTATATAGAGAAGGGCCTGGCTGGTTTCTGATGCTATTTGCCTTCTCTTTTGCCAAGACATGCTGATAATGAAGAGTCAGTGAGTTCTTAGGTGGGGCTTTAGGAGGCTCTGGACTTGAATGCCAGATCTGCCAAGTAAAAATTGGTAAATATTGTTTACCACCCACCTTTCTTTGGGAAATCCAATCAGAAAGCGGATCAGAGGGACACTTGTTTACCATTTTACATCCAAAGGCTAGTCTAGTAAAGGACACAGAATAGGAAAAATGTACCTGGGAAAAAAACTATCTCTAACCTTAATTTTCTTTATTTATAAAATGCTAATATTTACTTTAAGTGTTACTTAAAGGCTAACTATGCTATTCTACTATATGCAGTGATTTTTAACATATCCTAGGTACATATTAAAAAGGTCATTTGGCAGTTCTTTGTTTAATAATCCATTTACATACAAAACGTAGTTTGTTCTATATTCTCTGACCATACTTAACAATCAACTTGCCCTCAAAGGTGCAGATGAGGTAGCTGAGGGGAAGAGAAAAAAAGGTGAAGCTAGAAATAACACATAAATTTGGAAAGCGTGCACCTCGAAGCAGTTTTGTTTCACAGAACGCTCGAAGCCTCAGCAGCGTTCACCATCCCCGCTGTATCCCTAGAAGGCTTTTATACACAATCCAAATGCCGTCGATCACAGTTTGTGCACAGCGCTACATTTCCACTCGTCTTGGCTTCAGGAGATTAGAGAGATGTAGAAGACCTGTATAAACTTTTTTCTTCTTTCACAAATGCAGCATATTTTTTTTCTTGCTCCCTGGTAGACACGCAGTGTGGATCTCCACAAGTGCGAAAGCGGAACGGAAAAGGAAGTAGGAGTCCCGGTAACGCTGTCACAGAGCGACTCAGAGCAGCAGCGAGAACAGAGGACCGAGAAAGCCTGTGGAGAGGCCGGCAGCGCTGCAGACCGGGAGGCAGAAACCAACCCAGCCTCACTGCAGAGCAGCCTGAGGGCCCTGCGCCTTCATGGAAATGCGAGCCCCCACCCTCTATCCCCCGCCCCGGGAGGGCCCGGTTTTCTGTGCAGTACCCGCTTTGGGAACTGCATCCATGTGTGGCCTCAGGCCTCTTGCGTCCTGGATGTGGATTAATCCTTTGAACGGCTTCGCTTCTGCTTCTGCAGGGCTGCAGCTCGGCGCAGGGCCCTGCCAAGCCACTAGAAAGGCACAGCAGAAGCGACGCTGATCTCCCAGCGCCGGGTTCCCATCGACAATGTTTATTTCTCTCAATCTTTTAACAATTAAAACACTCTCAATTAGTATACACGCATCTTTATGATTTGCTATATTCTTTCAACTTTCAGTGTAACATTATTTATTTTAACTTTAATGTACTTTTGATGTGGTGCACATATACAATCCACCACAGAACCCGTTTTAACATTTAACAGCACGCTTCCTTTTTCCTTTCTCAAACTATTTTAAATCACATGTTTCACATCTTCGTTGGATTCCGATATGTTTTCAGCAGATAGGCAGTAAAACAAACAGAAGTAAACTGATTTTGGTAAACAGAGGAGATGTAACAAAAGGCAAAAGTTCAATTTACGCTTTTCATGTTTCTCTTACCCTTTTTTTTTAAACAAAGGATACAATTTTCATCTGAACTGATAAAACAGTCCAAGCTAGAGGCAGTGACCAGACTGTTAGTCTACTTTTCCTTCTTTTGAAGCGATGGTCCTTTCTTCTGTCTGAGCTGTCCCTCTGCCCACACCCCTTTAGCAGTTAGTTCATGGCTGGGGAGGAAGAGGGGAATGGAACACAAACTGTCCTTTTTATTTAAAGTACAAGTATAACCAATACCACCACCAACAATAAAAATCCTTTGCTAAAGACAGCTGAACTAAAAATCAACAGCACACAAGCATTTGAAGTTACACTGGGTTTCTAAAATCTAAGGCTAGTCAGTGGCATGTCCTTGGGTCAAATGCTCAAGGGAAAGGCACACAGCGTTGGTAACTGCCATCCAACCCCGACCCCTGGCCCCAGGAAACTCCCTCTGATCACTACATGTTTCAAAAGGCTTACTGGGAAAACTGTTTTGCTTTTTGTTCTAAGACGTTTCAAAGCAAGTGGAATCATGGGAAACAAAAATAGGAAAATGTTGGTCATGCGTTACATTTTCCTTGTCTCTCCGAGTTTCTATCATATTGGACTCTCTGCGGGTGAAACTTTAATATATGACTTCAAGTGAGATGACATGTGAATGCCTACAATATTTTAGCTCCATTCCCTCACCATGCACAGTCTAGGTGATGCTTCTCCCTCACACTGCGGGGAAAGGGGACTCAGAGAGCTTAAGTAAGTGTCCCACAGTCACACGGTAAAGCCATACTGGGTCCATGGCTGTTCTACTCAGTTCAGCCCAGCTGCCTTCTGAAGAAGTCCACTGCACAGGTGATAAAGGATGAGCTAAGGGCAGGGAAGGCGATCCGCTCACTGTTCATGCCTCCGCCAGTCCTTGGTTAAAACTTTCATTTCTAGGTAATTGTCCAAGTTTCTATTTTTGTAATAAATTATCGCAAATTTAACCATTTACAAACTCACTTCAGCATATCAGACTGCATTCCAGGTGTGGGCCAGGCTGTACTCTCATCTGGAGATTTGGGGGAGAAATCCTCTTTTGAATTCATTCTTATTGTAAAATTCAGCTCCTTTCTGCTATGGGATATACGTCCCCATTTTCTTGCACACTGCTGGGATGCAACTGCTCTTAGCTGCTACAAATCCCTCTTGTAGGTAGTTCACAGCATGACTATGCTCCTTCTTCAAGCCCAGTCAAAGCTTGTTTCTTTCCTCTTCCACTAAATGTAGAACATTCTCTTTGTAAAAGGCTTACACGACTCAGGCTGCCCTCCTTCATCTTCTCTTTCAAAATGCAGCTGTACTACCTGGCATAATCTAACAGCTGGAGCAAAATTCATCATCTCTATGGTTCTGAGAATTAGAGCTGGAAACTTGGCGACCATCACAGAGTCTACTGCGTCACAGAGAAGTGACGTGTGAAATCAGCCTCATATTTCAAAATGACATTAGATTGTTTCCAGATAATGCACATGCACAATTTTAAGTATTTTGTTAAACACAGAGGTGTATAATTGATAGAAAAGATGGCTTAATAAAGTGTTTTGGGCAAAAAGTATATCTATGAAGCTACAATGTGAAAAGATAGAAATCATAAGTTGTATTTAATTTCCAGCCTACAAGATCAATTTGCTAGCATTTAAACTTAAAATTGTTCATCTAAAGTCAGTCTGCTATCAAAATTGGTACATTCAGGTGAAACAATGGGCGAGGAGTAGGTGAAAGTAATTCCTAGGGACCATGGCTACTGTGTATCTCCTGGCTCCCCACTTGGAATAGGAGTGGATAAAAGGATATTTCATACAGGGTCTTCCCAGAGTATTGGATGTTTGGAGAGCAGATAACTCATGTCTTTGTTTCCCATGTTTTAGTTCAAAATGAGTGTCACTGAGGAAGCTGTTTAGAAGGCCCTGCACTCTGGGAGCCTTGTCTGTGCCTCAACTTATTGAGATGAGGAAAGATGACTTCGAGCGGATGCCAAGTGGGATGGGACTCAGGGGTCCTAGGGAAGAGACTGCATACATCGTACATGTGGGAAAGTCAGTGGGAGGTGAACTTCTGCAGCCAGAGTCTGGGCTGTGGCAATTGAGATTTTCCAAAGGTAACCCACTCTCCCTTTCGAGTGCATTTCTTTGAGGTCAAGTAAAAGTCAGATCACATTTCCAACTGACCTCAAAATCTTGATGCTTCTCCCATTGAGTCATGAAGTCCATGTCCCGTTTTGTGTCAGGCAGACTTTTGGGACCAGAGCGTAAATGACACCACTTGACTCTGAAACTAAGTCATAAAAATGCCATGCACTCTAGAGCACATCCACGGTGCTGTGAGGAAGACCACTCTCACCCACACAGAGAGACTGCATGAAGAGATCATATGTAGGTTTTCTGGTCAATGGCCAAGCACAAGTTCTAACAAAAAGCCAACAGCAACCATCAGATAAGACAGTGTATATGACATAGAAATGAAGGTACACCCAGATCATTTCAGTCTGTGCTATTCAACCTTAAATTCAGTTTAAACCTCAGTCCTTCTGGACCAATGTCCAGTCATCCCTGCTCTTCTTAGTCTGAGTTCTGCACTGTGGGCACCATGAGCATAATATAATGGTTGTTTCCACCAACTGGTGGGGTAGTTTGTTATATGGCAATAGTAACAAGAACACTGAAAAATCATATACATTTTATTGTCAAATAACTATATTTTAGTCCTTTGCTGAAAGTATTCAAAGTGGGCACAAGAAACACCTGAAACTGTATCTAAAATCCTAGTAATAGGAAGCTCAATTGCGCAGAAATTACATACCAATAGAACAGCTTTATCGTGGAGGGATGATCTCAGTTTATTGACAAGAGCTTGGCATATATAACATCCAAACTGCCTTAGTGAGTCCTTCTTCCTTACCAAGGCTGAAATGTAAAGATATTTATAAGACCATTGGCATCATGCGTAGTAGAAAAAACACTGAGTGAAAAATAATTGGGATATTTTCCTGGCTAATTTTTTACCTCGTTAAATTAATTTACATTTTCTTGGTGACTAAAGTTGATAATTATACTAAAACATCTTGGGGAAAACTGTCTGTTATGTGAGTCAGATAATTCAGAATAAAACCACATCACTACCAGTAAATGTAACTTTCTTAACAATTCTCTAAAACTCACATAATAGGTAGTTTGTCAGAAAAATTATGTTTACTGATGACAGTGTAGCTTTATTCTGAAGTTCTATTCAATCAAGAGAAAGATGGGGTTATTCCTGACTGTCATTTTGTATTTCCATCTCAATGTGGGAGACACAAGTGAGAGACAATCAAACAAAGAAAACATGCTGACATCACAAAATGATCAGTGAGACAGTAAGTATAAGCAGCGAAGAAGCAGTCTCAGGACAAAAAATCTCAACGAGGCAAGACTTGTCAAAAATATCAGTGGTTTTCAAACATATTTAGGAAAATAAAGAGGAAAGGTCTACCAAAATCAACCAACAAAGCACAAATGAATGAACAATGGCGAATGCCTAAGAGAAAGCGTGGCATTCTGGGAGAGCAGCAGGCTGTCTCTCTCAGGAAGGCCTGGACTTCTCCCTTAGCTGGAAATGCGGTGATCACAACTTCCGTCCTCCACGGGCAGTGGGGCAGTCAGTTTCTGTTCTCAAGAGGCCCTTTGACAGCAGGTCCTAAGGAATTTGCTTCCCTCATGGCTGCCGGCGCATTACCAGCCCCAGGGCCTCCGGTAGTACATGGATACCTTCAGGAAGGGATTCCAGTGGACCTTTCCTCCAGGTTTTGTCCTTGCCAGTGAGAAGAGACCACCGGCGTGGAGCGTCCCACCTTCACAGCCAGCGACACTACTTTCCTTTTTTGCAGCTTTACGTAAGCACTTCTGTGTCTTAATCCCACGCTGGGTTCTATTTCTTCAAAGTCAGGGAGCTCCAGCTTTCCTAGCTTCATTCTCAGGTGGCTTCCTTAAAGTTCGCAGACTTTCAGTAGCAGAAGTTTTGGATCATAGTCGGAAGCAGCATCTCAGAAGGAGGCTAACGTGAAGCAGAGAATGAGCCCAAGGGAGGGTGGAAAGCATGATGATCCCCTTCCCGTTCGTACAAGCGCTCTCTGTTTCCTATTAATCGTCTTTTGTTTTGCTTTGTATTTGTACTGTGGGCTTCTCGTCTAAGAGAAACCATACAGTACTTAAGCTGTGTGCCTGATTTATTTTACTTAGTGTTACGGTCTCAAGGTGCATCCATTTTCCTACAAATAACTCAAATTTATTCATCTTTATGGGAGAGGAGTACTCTAGGGTGTACAAAAGACCACATTTTCTTTACCTGTTCCTCTGTTGGTGGACATATAGGCCACTTCCAAAATTTAACTGTTACAAGTTGTACCGCTAGATATGAAAGTGTGTGGATCACTGCAATTTGCTGTCTTTAGCTCTTTTGGGAAGATTCCTAGAAGGGGAACAGCTGGGTTGAGATGGAGGAAGAGGGTAGAAGGGCACATGAAACAATTAAAATGTGTTACCTACATGTCTATGTAATCATTTTGTACTGAACACATGTACTAATAATAAACATAATTGTTTTTTTTTTAGAAGAGAGGCTTTGACCATGAATCGGGGGAAGTGCTTGGCCAGAAGATTCAGAGACCAAGAATGAAGGACAGAGGTGTGAAGGGGAGGAGAATTCACACCTCTGCCTCTCTTCCTGCCTCTACGTCTAGATTCCCATCTAAGCCTAGCCTCCCCTCCTCTGCAGTGCTGAAGCACATCTGCTGTGGCTTCACTTTAAAGTAGGGAAGGCTTTTAAATGGAGATTAAGGAGCTCATAAGTAAGGGAGGCAGCACCTTGGTGTTACCATGCAAACTTTTGAGAGATCACACATCCCTGTGAGCCAAGTTCAGCCAAAGTGTAAATCATGCTGCCAGACCGTGACTTCCTGTTTTGGTTTGTTTTCCTGAAGGAAGAAGTAGGAAAATTAATAAGGAGCAAGAGAGGTGGAATGGAAAGACTAAGTGACATGTGAGCATATCTGTGTGTGTACACTGTCTGTATAGGGATTTTATATATGAGTTTGTACATTAATCAAGGACATCTTTGTGTATAAACATGTATTGTAAAACTATCGTACCCTTTCACTAACTGAAAATGTTTACCTTTGTCCAAATCAAATGCAAAATCAGACTAGAGACTTGGGAAATTAAGTGCACGTGATTATAGTGTTTTATGCTTATGTCACCAAGTTATAACCTCACAGGGTTGCATGTACTCTTCAAGATACATTTCTGCTCGGACTGTCGCTCCCAAACTCAGGATGGTGAGACTATAGTCCAGGCAGATGAAGGAACTTGCGTGTCACAGAGCAAGCCAGGAGTTAGGAGCCCCAGCCGAGACATGGGACATTTGACCTCAGGTTGGTTGTAACCCCGTCTTCTTTCCACTCCACACAGGCCACTTGCCATTGATCACACCTGGCCACAGACTCCCAAGAACAATGTTAGCGACTTTGACGTCTCATGGTGAGTATTGTACAACCAATTAAATTGTCTGTGTCATTTTCCACATTATAAGCATAGTTACCTGGGCAACAAAAGGGATCTGATGGGTACTGCTTTTGTCTTTCGAGAAAATAGTGTTACACAATGTTCTCCTGGTCTAGGATGGATATTCATTTAGTATTATAAGGAATTAAAGGTATAAAGGAAAGCTAGGATTTCTTTAGTTTTACATTTTTGCTATTTATTCCTTAGACCATTATAATTGAATATCATTCTTATGTCTCACAGCTAGAAAAAATATGATGGGACTAGTTCTAAAACAAATGTAAATATTTTTCAAGGGTAAGTTATGGCTGTATAACTTGATAACACTGGTCAACTTTTGTCTAGTGCTTGTTATGTACCAGCTACTGTCCCAAGTGCCATCAAATGGGTCAATTTTTAAAATTCTGATAACAGCCATGTGAGCCACATGCCACTGTTAATCTACCTCTTACCAAGAAGGAAGTGAACTGTGAGACATGTTAAGTAATTTGCCTAAGAGTAGCAAGTTGCACAGCTGGGATTGGAAAACAGGTGATCTGGCTTCGGAATTTAAACTCTGAACTGTGATGCCGAATACATTCTACTTCACTATTTTGAAAAGTGAGACTTCTGAAGATGCCTCCGTTTTACGCAAAGTTTTCTCGGCCATTAGTTAACAGTGTGGTTCCTCTGAACTGCCCACATGTACTGTATTTCTTTCTAACTCACTAGCTTCCTTAGCTAGTACTTGCAATTCATTTTGATAGCTGTATTTTCCCCATTCTTTTAGTCATTTGCAGTCAGAAACTGAACCTGTTTCAGTTTCCAAATTAACAAGAATTGAAAGACCGATCTAATTTATTTCATGAATGAGAGAATGCTCACATGATGTAGCAAATGCTTATAAACCTGGTTGGGTTTGTTTGGTTGGAGAGAATCTTTTGTTCACACCTTTTCCTGAAATGAACTGTATGGGGAGGCCATGTAGGAATGCAGCTAAAAAGCAGAAGAGAAAGAGAAAAAAGAGTTTAGTGAAAGAAATTCCCTGGGCTTTATTTCCTTATCTGTGAAATGAAGCCTTGGGCTATAATTTCCTTGATCTATCCAGTTAAGAAGTATATGATGCTTTGATTCCACAACTTATAACAGAGCTTCAATGACCAAATTTTAAAAGCCTTAAGCCTTTTACTTCTTTCAGTTGACTTTTATTCTGCTCATGGGTACTCACTCTTTTCTGTTTCTCTTTGTCTCATCTGTCTGTCTGTCTTTCTTTCTCTGTGAATCTCTCTTCTCCTATCTTTCAAAAAAAAAAAAAATCAATCCCCAAGTGGTACCATTATTTCTTAAACTCTTTCACAGCTGAAAAAATTTACCATGAAAAAAAATAACCCCAAACCAAGCAGTGAAATGTCCCTTGTAAAGTATTCACAAGCTATTCAACCAACATTATAGTGGAAAATAAGTCTATGCTCATAAGGGGATGTCGGGAAAGATTAAATAGTCTTCTACGAGGTTCAGGGGGTGAAAGCCACATTACATCATTATCAAAGCTAGATATTTTCCTTCAAATAATGGGTAGCAAGAGAGTCATCTTTGGTCTTTACTGTGCATGTGGAACTCTCTTGGACTACAATGGAAACTTTGCATGAAGAGCTGAGCATAGAATGCTTCTTTTACTTATTTATTTATTTGATTTATTAAATCTGCCTGAGCCTTGGGAGACATGAACATAACTTTAGAAAATACTGGCGTACATAAATCTCAGCCTCTTTCCCAACTTCACAGTTGGGATTCTCCATATCAATCAGACAAAAGTCTGGATTCGACCCAGGATATTAATGAAAGTTGTATTCTCATTTCGCAGCCCTAAACAAAATTACATTTGTTAACACATTTTCCTCTCTGATCCCTGTCCAGACTGCCTCAGGTTTTCTAATGCTTATTTTGTTTTCCTAATTCCTTTTTTGCTTCCAAGGGTCAGTTGTACTACAAAATGAAGAAGAGTTGATGGAGACTTTGTTTTTTCTTCATCAAAACTCAAGTCTCACATGCATTTTCCTTAGGAAAGTATTGCCCAAGGCGCCAAGCAGAACAAGATGAGAGAAGTTTACCGGCGGATTTCCTTTGTTATATCTATGGGATTATGATAGCTTGATCACATTCTTTGTAAATCAGCTGAAGTAGGAGGAGGTGTTAGCTTCTAGTAGGAACTGGCATCTACCTGTGTTCTTGAAACAAGACCTGATATTTTCAAGGATCACCTAGGACAAGGGCCAGCTTCATGGACATGTGATCTGTGAAGTCACACAGGGCCCTAGGTTTAGAGGGACTCAATGCTTGGTTTAATATTTTGCTACCATGGTCTTCAAAGTCTCAGTAATTCCTCAATAGGAGTCCCCAAGTTTTCATTTTGTTCCAGGCCCTGTAATTCATGTAGCCAGTCCTGCCAGGTCATAGGATCTAATTCAGTAATTTGTTATATCAGAGACATTAGTTTTATTTCTGCACTTGGGCTAATTAAACTAGAAAATCAACAGCAGCTGACATTCAATGATCTACGGGTACCCAGAACTGTTTAATGCACCTAGTGCTTGATGTACTTGGTGTGACCAACATATAAAGTGAATGGTCACACTAATAAAAATTTTTTTATCACAGTAAAAGACTTTGACACTAGTCCTTCTCAAAATATTCCCTCTGGCTTGAAGCATTCTTATGCTTTTGTTCTTGCCACCTTCTGAAACAGTTCTAGAAGTCCACGTTCCAGAATGTCTTTATAAGATGTGAGAAAAAATACAATAAATGCTGCTGTGCTGTGCCATCCAGTGGAAAGGCAGACTCGTAAAAACATTATGGTGTGAACATTATTATGTTCACATTATTATGTTCATTCACCAATATATCTGCCACACTGTGACAACTGGCTCTTCTCCAAAGTCAAAGTGACCATGAAATATAAGCGTTTTGAACTGAGTTCAGACAGCAAGGTAACTACAATAGCACAGCTAAAGACACCTGTGAAAGAGCACTTCAGAACTGCTTCAGAATGGAACAAGAATGATGGGATGAGTATTTTGAAGTGGGGGGAGTATTCTGAGAGAGATTAATAACAATGTATTTCTTACCATAATACATTTTTTAAAGATTTAAACTTTCACCATAGTTTTCAGTTTTATTTTTTTCATTGAGTTTATTGGTGCATTTTAGGTACAGTACAATTACATTCACTATTGGGATCTTGTAACTTTACATAACAGGTCTTGGTTCTCATTTTTTCCCCTTGTCTCTGGCCTCTCTGCACCCGCTCCTCCCTTCTCTATTTACAAAAGCTTTATTTCCATTTGTTCATTTTCTCATATTTTCTTCTTTTGCCTTATTTCCTCTCCCACTTCCCCCACACCTTTAGCCCCTTTCTTCCTAGTTTTCAATCACACCTAAGATAATGTCAATTTTTGTATTTTTAAAGATAAAAATAGGAGCCATGGAGACTTTATGTAGCTCATCTAAAGACGTACAAGTGTTCAGTATTAGAGCTAGACCTCACACATGTCTTCAGCTTTGAAGGTCCATACTCTTGCCTACACTGTGACTGTTGGCCCAAGTTTGTGTTGGAGCAGGGATTCCTGGAAGAGAGCCTGCTATGTGAAGGAGTTTCAGGAGGACTTGGATGGGGTTTATCAATCAAAATCTAAAATATCACAGAGAAATCCGCTGGGCCCTTCGATGCATTCCTAAATGTGGAGTATTTCTGAAGTCACGGGAAGACCAGATATCTCAAAACTGATAGACTTTGTCTATTAATAAAGATAGGACTTTATTAGTGTTCTCTTTCACAGTGCAGATGGTGCCTCACCTCCTTGCAGTATTGCATATAAAGTGAGTCATCAGGAAATGATAGTAAATATGGAGTCTCTGTTCTACTGAGAATTAAGTTTTAATATCATTTTATTTTTCTTATGCCATTTTTAAGATAGGTAGCTGAGTTCTCTTTTTCTTAACACTTTGCTCCACAAATGCTTCTTTTCACTCTCTCCAGTTGCCTCAATGCCACCAGTCTTCTGGGTTGTCACTTCCGGACACAGTGGACATCCAACCACTGGACCAGAAAGAGATGCCTTTGCCAGTCTTTGGCAAATCCTTTTGTCTGTTTCCTTACCCTTGATAAGATCTTTACCTACTGTCTGCCCTTATCAAATTGTGCACTTCTCTTTATATCCTTCAATTGCTTTCTTCTTTAAAATTAATTAACTTGTTTGGGGTTTTTTGTTTGTTTGTTTTATTTTGTTTTTGGGACTGGGGATCAAACTCAAGACCTTGCACTTGCAAGGCAGGCAGCGGAACCACTGAGCTAAATTCCTGGCCTAAAATTAATTTAAATGAATTTGTGAATTAAATATTTGTGTAGTTATCGCTCCTCTTCCACTCTGCCTTATGGCGAAGCTCAACTGGAAATGTATATGGGACCTTCAGAATGAATGAAAAAATTAGTCTCCAATTTTAAAAATAATGAAGAATATAGTTTTATATATGATCTTGTGGGAAATCTATGTTAGCAAACAATTGTTGGAAAACACGGTTTATCATGTTTCCAGTTGTTCCTTTTCAGCTGTAGTGTTTTACATATTCAGCAAATGGTTGGCGGACTAATTAATATACAATATTTTAGTTTCCCTTTCTTACTGATTTCAGACTACAACATAGGATTTCATTCTCCCCTGCCACCCAACACACACATATATCTCATAAGAAATAAAGAAAAGCGTGGGTAGAGGAAAAAGTTGGAGGTTAATTACGTGATTTTTAATTAGAGCCAAATTCTTTTACATTTTGACTACATAGGAAAGTAACTATTTCCTCACTGGCAAAAAATGCAATGATTTCCAATTATACAAGATGGGCCGTTCTTGAAGGAAATACAAGTCCCCCTCTTTCTTTTGGACAATGCAGTGCTGACAGCCTGCTGAAGCTTTGCTGACCGTCCACCCAGCTCTTCAATCCTCTGTACTCACTTAGCCCAAAGCTTCCCAAAGAGGCTTAACTCCTGGATTACTCAGAAAATGGAAAGTCCTAGCAGTGTTCAGGAGATGAGGAAAATATCGCCTCTGAGCTTTGAAGAGCATGAATAACAGAACGCATGAGGAGGAATGGCCCTTGGCTAACAGCAGAGGTGAAGCTCTAGGGCTGTCTTCTGTTTTTTCTCATACACGAGTGTGGCATATGCATGAGCCTGATGGATGCAGAGCTTCTGGAACATATGCTCCCCTTCGTGCCCTGCAGGTTTCCATGGGGTTTGCAAAACTGTATGCATGAAAAGTACAAGTTTATTTAAATATCATTAAATGAAAGAAGGTGCTTATGAGTGTAAAGCTTGTCATCCAACAAATAAATGGATTATATAACAATGTAGAAGACTCTTTATTTTCCCTTCATATTCAGAATGGATTCTTTTTAATCGACAGGAATGAGGTAGGTGTGGGCAGAGGGATGATTCGGTGAGTGATAACTTCTGTCAGTCTGCAGGGCTACTTCCTCCTAGCAGTGTGAACTTAGACAATTTCCTTTACCTGTCTCATTTTTGTTTCTTCTCTGTTGAATGATGATAAAAATATCTACCCCTACAGGTCCATCACAAGGATTATATGCATAATTATGATTAAAATATTTAGGCGAATTCCTATCACATAACATAAAACTAATAAACGATGGCACAAGTTCTGGTCAACATCTCAAAGTAGTTTCATGGCTCTCATTGCAAGTTGAATGAGTTTGACCCTTTCCTTTAGGACAGTCAGCCTAACAAGGGTTGTGAAGAAGCTCCTCCTTGTACCACCACCAACAGCACACTTTGTACAGTTTTACATCTGAATACGTAGTAATATTCGGCTATGCTTTGGGATCTGAGTGGCAATTTCATCACAAGAGCTATCAGCAGTCACTTTGTTGCTTTAAACTAGCACTGAGGGAGTCTGTCCTGGCCTCTTCCCTTCCTCAACTTCACAGCCACATTTCCATCCAGGCCTTTCTTCTTTCCCTCAAATCCCCATTGCACACAGCTTGAGTGTGCTTCATGGCAAATGTGGGACTATGACCTTTAAGTACCAGAAAGATGGGTACACAGACTCCACGGGTCACAGGCTTCAAGAGAGCGCTGATTTGCTCATGGAAGCCATTCAAAGGGCTCCAGAGCCTGTCCACCAAGCTGTCACACTGTTATACCACATTAAACACAGGCCTGTGCAATATCGGTGTGTTTCGTAACGTCAGAAATAACAAAAACCTCAAGTGCTTCCAGGCTTTTAATTTCCTTTTGTAACCATTGTTAACTGAGTCTTCAATGCAAAATTAAAAACTAATGCTCAATTTTACCCCTCCAAACTCTCCCCCTTCTCTCTGATTTGACCTCTAACACTCATTAAAACAAAAAGTCCCTTCTCTTCTGAGCCTCACTTCTGAGTGGAGCTCTGCCTCTTTTCCCAGGCAGATTCCCCCAGTGTGGGGTGCTGTGTCTTTGTGCTGGGCTTGCAGGCAGAAGGCCCTGTGGAGTCAGGAACTGCGGGGGACCCTGGACAGGAGAGCACTGTGAACTCTCTGAGCCGTCCGGTGCCTCCCTGGCTCCGGATGCACCTTGGGACATTCGGGGGCCTCCTCTCAAGGAGAGCCGAGCCAGGCCTTCCCGGAGAGTCTGCACTATATTGTAAATCAAAGGCCAGAGGATGAAATGTTCTCAGAGCCAAAACACAATTTCTTTTTGAAAAAATTTTATTTTATTAGTGCATGTTTGCAGTACATAATGATCACATTCATCCTGGGGGGCTGGCACGCATACTTAGGCCATCTCCATTCTTTTCATGTCCTCTTGTCTTCCTGTCTCCCCTCTTCTTTCATCTCTTGATCCCCTTTCCATTTGCAAAAGATCTATCTCCCTACTGCCTGTTATCTATCTTTCATTTTGCTCTTTATTTATACTTTGGGCCCCTCACATAAGAGAAACCATGCAAGATTTAAATTTGTGTGTCTGATTTATTTCTCTTAACATTGTGGTCTCAAGGTGCACCCATTAAAATATAATTTCCTAAAATTTGTTTGTGTTTCTGTCCTTCTGTATCTTCTTTTTTCACCAGTGTGCCCTTGTTTCCCATTGTTCTTACACCATCCCCTGTGCATCTAGGACTCGCAGTAGCTTTCAAATCATCTAGTACGCCTTTCTATAAAGGGGAAGAGGAGGTGGGGGAGTGAGAACAAGATTATGAAGATGAAAATGGAGTAGAAGAAGAAGGAAAAGGAGAAGGGAAAAATAAGAGCGAGGAGGAGAAAAAGGAGGAGGGTAAGGGAAAAGGAAGAGGAGGGGTAGGAGGGGAAGTGGAGGAGAAGGAGGAGGAGGAGGAGGAGAAGGAGGAGGAGAGGAGGTCTGAAGACAATACTCCCTCCCTCAGCGGCAC
>NW_022900926.1:7599601-7601419 GCF_012274545.1 Fukomys damarensis
GAGATTAGACACATTTTCAAAAACTCCTAAATGGACGGTTGAGGAATTGTGAGGTATCTACGGTGACTCCAGAAAACAGCTTGGTGCTGGGCATTTGAGAGTGGTAGGGTGTGTAATGGGGAAAGACTATGGTATTCTATTAAAGTAAACTTCTACATCAGTTTTCCTATCTGTAAAATAGCACTGATTTTGGTATCCACCCTGCAGGGAGTTGGAAGTGTTCTATATGAAGGACTGAGTACAGTGTTTGACTTACAGCAAACAGTCAACAAAGAATAGCTTTTAATGTCACAATCATGCTCCCCAAAACAAACACTACGTTAGTGCTTAATGGTCATTGGAAGTTGCTGGGAAGACCCTGTGCTACTGAAAAATTCTGATTGGTCTTTTGAAACTCTAAAGCATGATTAAACAAAAATGTATGCCTTTTTAAATACCGGTTCAAAAGTCTTCTCTTTAGCTCCCTCTGGACTTAGCACAATACTTAGCAGATATTCAGCAAGTATTTGCTAGAATGATAAATTTGATAATTACAAATATCCATATGGGTACGGGAGAACTCTGCTGATTTAGTCAGAACACCCTCAAGCCTCAGGCCAATGTGGTATTCTTGAGTGTCAGCAGTAAAAGTTATGGGGGACATCAGGTTTTTATTTTCAGTGGAGAAATACATTTGCATGCGTGTGTATGTGTAAAACTAAAATGTTCTGGCATAAAGCAAATATCCAAGGGGCAAACTATGGGGAGGTTATTTATTTATTACAAGTTATGGATGAGTTCTCAGGGCTCCTTCATAGCTCAACCATGTGTGAGAGCCACGAAACAAAAGAGTCCTCACAAACATGTGGGAATGGCAGAGCTTGTCCTGGTCAGCCCACAAGATAGACATCCTGGGCCCTAAAATGGCCCTTCTGGGGGCAACAAGGTGAATTCTGGGAAACGCGTGTCTTCTGATGCTATGCAGCTCTGTGAGGCTGACCCCCTTATTTGAATATTAAATTAGTGAAGGCAGAATCTACACAATACCAATGGCATTAGTCATGTCTGCTGGGGCATCCAATACCAGATGTCACTTTTCTGATCTTTCAGGCTCAGTCTTCATTGTTTTTGGCACGTCAGGGTTCGCATCTGAGTACAATTTAAATTGTAACAATGCAATTTTTTTTTTTTTTTTTTTTTTTTTTTTTTTTTTTTTTTTTTTTTTTTTTTTGCCTACTCTCCTGCTATTTTGGGAGCTGAAGCTATGAAGTCCCTCTGAGTATTAATCTGGGAAGTTAGAGATGATTTTCCTAGGCTCCCTCCCCCATCTCTTTTCAGACAATCAGAGAGCCTTACAAGCATTCATTTGTAAGATTTATGGTGACCTAGCAAATAACCATTCTCCAATGCAAAGTAATATTTTATGCTGGGTGAGTAGGAAAGTTCTGATCCCACTCATTTTCCCACCTGTGCACCTCCTGGGAGGGAGGCATTGGTCACAAAAATGAATGTGTTGGTGAACTGTTTGTCTTTCAAGGTTGACTTAAAGTATGATAGTTGGGAATTCTCCCATCTGCTTTACCTATTAAATTAAGTCTAATTTGCAAGTTTAAAAAAGCATAAATCCAAGTCTACCTCATAGTTAACTAATTTTTAAACAATAAGACTAGAAGAAATGTTATCAAGTCCAGGAATCTTCAAAGTTTGGCTGTGGTCTGTGCTCTGAAACATCAGTATGCAATTCTCATGTACAATCAGTCCTAACATGATTCTCTCTCTCTCTCTCTCTCATGTATGTATGCATATGTATGCATATATATAAAATATATATATATATAT
>NW_022900926.1:7601444-7611914 GCF_012274545.1 Fukomys damarensis
TTAAACAATAAGACTAGAAGAAATGTTATCAAGTCCAGGAATCTTCAAAGTTTGGCTGTGGTCTGTGCTCTGAAACATCAGTATGCAATTCTCATGTACAATCAGTCCTAACATGATTCTCTCTCTCTCTCTCTCTCATGTATGTATGCATATGTATGCATATATATAAAATATATATATATATATATAATATGTATGCATATATATATATATATAATATTTGCTTGACTGGCACCTCTACTTCTGCATGTGGGATTTCTGTATGAAGCATCTTGGCTTTGCATCATTACTATGCAAGGCACAAGTTTGTACCAAAATGATACCTTTGTTGAATTGTACTCACATTACCTATATGTGCTTTTTGAAATCCTATAACCCAAGTTCATTGGCACATCCTTTGCCAAGCTTCCAAGTCCTGCTTTGAAGACTCTACCTTTCCGTTGCCATGCACCTTAGGAGCTCTAGATTGAACATGCAACACTCACCCATTCCCTCCTCCAGGTGGAGGTCAACCATACTGAATCCATGGTGAGGTATCAGTGGGAGGGTCACCAAGGAGCACATGCTGCCCATTCAATCCATTTTCAGCCTGACGAACTTTGGTCTTTCAGAAGAACACTGGAATTCTTCTTTAGATTTTTAACTAAGAAGAGTTCTTCATCCAAATTAAATGATGTAATTTTATTAGCAAAAAGGAGAAGAAAAGAAAAATAAAACTCCAGCCTTTATTGACGTGTCAGAGCTAGATCCTTTTAAAGAATTTGTAGTAAAGGATATGACCATGAAAATGTTAGGATTTCTGCCTTCCCTTTCTCAACTAATTGTCCTGTTGAACTTCTAACTTCTTCGATTTAACCCATGTACCATGTTCACCCACTGTTGCTTGCAAAATCCCTTAGTATTACAGTTTTTCATCCTTCTTTCAGAAATCATGCCAATCTATGGCTCTTCCACACTGAGGCTTGTAGGAAGGGTACTGAAGTGTGGCTCTGCCTCAGTTGTTTCTCTCACACGACCATCTGTTCAGCTGCAGAGTCTGCCGTTTGAAAACTTACTGTGTCAGAGTTTCCACAGGACAAAAACGGTACTCTCAAACTGAGTAATGTGTGGCGAGTCCACTAACAGGACTACTTACAATAGTGTGGGCAGGGTACAGGAAACCTCAAGAGAGAGCATAGTTCCCTGGGATTCCAGCATCACAGTGCTGCCACTCTCTGATGGCATGAGGACGGGAGATGGTCCATGACCATGGGGACAAAGAGGGGATGGTGAAAGGACAGTTGGACAGGAACCTTAATATCTGAGAAACTCTGAGAGCCTTCGTCACATCAGCAGGGAAGCGACCAGGGGAACAAAGTACTCAGCTTTCCTCCATTGGATGGATATAATAGGAACCAGAGGACAAGAGAACAGACAAGAGTAGAGAAAGTGGAGAATTGGTGCATAGGGGCAGATGAAAGCTACCAGATACACTGCTTCAATATTTCTCACCTCTTTCATTTCAGAGGTGTTTCATTCTGTGTAAGAGTGTTCGTTAATGCAAAAGAACTTCACTGTCACCAAAACCACAAGAATTCAATAGATACAAATATTACCTAGAAACAAAGAAATGTAGAATTTCAAAATTCTACATCATCAGAAAAATGAGTGAGCAAACATCAGATTGACAAGGTTGGAAGCAGTTGAGAAGCAAGATGCTCTTTGTCCAAATAAGAAATCAGAGCAATTTGCCTCGAACCTATGGGCTGGCAAATTGAATTTGAATCGGGAGAAGTTCCAAATCCACAGATTCTCCTGCCAAGTAACAAGCTCTCAGACTCACAGACTGGGTGATTTTGCACTTTTGCAAACCTACACATTAAGTCTTATGAGCTAGAAAGCTTATGGTTTCAGTTTCACAGTCCAACCATTTCACACGCTGGAAACTCACACTGTCACAGCCTTCCATTCAAGGGGACTTCCGGGCTCAAGAGCTGTCACATTGTATAGCTGGAAGTCTTAAAGTCTCTTTCTCCGGGTATAGAAGTCTCAAGATCTTACAGCTTTGAAGCCTAATGTTGTTTGGTTACCGAGGGGTCCTGGATAGTGACGCCTTAAATCACTTTCAATCCTTCTAATGCTAGAGGAAAATGAAATCCAGCTGAATCTTCAACTGGACCTCCAGCTAATTCAACATCTAATGAGATAGACATTATGTCCAGTATCTGTACAGAAAACTAGAGATGAAATAAAAGGCAAATACACAGCAGGTTAAACTTGTGTTTAACCTGAGTTAAACAAATTTGAGTTCTAAGGCTTTGATTTAAGGATTTCGGCTCTACAACCTTGCCTCAAAAGCAAATAAATTCAGAATTTGATCATCTTCATCTGTCTTTCCACCATTCTGTCTAGTAAAAAAGTGCTCCTTATTGAAAAGATACATGCACATAGAAATATAATTTTAACATAATAATATATAATAATGTTATAAAACAATGAGTACATAGGTGTATAATAACTCTTACAATCAGCTACAAACCCTACTATTTTTAAGACATGAATCCAGCACACAGTATTACAAGACCTGTGAAGTAGATCAGAAGTCTGACTTGCAGTGAAGAGAAAAATAAATCAATAGGATGCTGTAAGTAATTGAAATATTGAAGTAATGAAAAGAATTAAATGACTATGTAATAAAATGACTATGAGTAGTTTATATTAAACCACCTAAAGGAAAAGATGCATACAAGGGAGAAGAGATGGTAGCTGGGAGAATGCTACAGATGTACATAATATTCATATCCTTTTAAATACAGGGGTGTTTAAATATACATACAACTTATGATACACAATTTACTAAAAAGGATTAGCAATAGATTGAATACAACAAAAGAGAGGGTGACCATTTTGAAGCCAGTTGATGGAAGACATACAAGCTGAGGCAAAGAAAAGATTGGGAGGAAAAAGCTTTCAATGGCATATTAAACAGTAATAAGAAATCTGAGAAGATTGGGAAAGACAGTGAGCCACAAACACTGGAGAACTGTTGGTTGAAAATTTTCTAATTTGATAAAAATAAAACATATAACTTACAGATCTGAGAAGTTTATGAATCTCAATTAGAATTGTTACCAAAGAAACCACTTCTTGGCACTGAGTTGTCAAACTGGTGTAAATTAGAAATAAAATCTCAAAAACATCAGAAAAAAGAAGTCATATTGCATTGAAGAGAAAAGTGATAAGAATATTTACAGTCTTTTC
This sequence comes from Fukomys damarensis, assembly GCF_012274545.1. Taxonomy (NCBI): domain Eukaryota; kingdom Metazoa; phylum Chordata; class Mammalia; order Rodentia; family Bathyergidae; genus Fukomys; species Fukomys damarensis. The sequence continues at coordinate 7,604,685 of NW_022900926.1, forward strand.
ATTGGATATAATAGATTTAAGACAAAAATGAATCAATGTATTTGAAATGACCAAACAAGGGTGTGTCAGTTATATATTTAGTGGAAAGTACATTCTCAGAAAGGAAAGTAAATCAAAGGCAATTTCAGATCAACAAAAGCTGAGGCACTGCTGACAGCGGATCTACACTCTGACACATGCTTGGGGGAACTCTCAGATGAAAGGAGTTGATGCAGAGGGAAATTAGGGTGTACTGGAAGCAATAAGACCACTGGAAGTAGTAGTAAAAGAGTAAATATAATTGTCTTCTCTTTTCACTTCAAAAAAGTCAAATGATTGCCTAAAGTAGAATAATATTAACATATTTATAACATACATAGTTTATAAAACATGCAGAGGTAAGGACTTGACAAATGTATAACACACACAAGAGAGGAAAATCTGTGATAAATATGACAAAAGGAAGGAAAGTGTGTAAACAGAGAAGTAAAGTTCTTACCTTAAAGCTGCATCACTTTGATTTAGGGCAAACTGTGACACAGTAGGAACACACAGTAATTTCTAGTACTCAGGTAATATGATTTTAAAGGCCAAAGAAGGGAAATAATGTAATGTTTTAAAAATAGTACAAAATAAGGAAAGGAAGACAACGGACACAAACAGCAGAGGACACAGAAAATAAAGGGCAAATGGTAGACTGCTGCACATTAAATGTGCATGGATTAAACATTCCAGTTAAACTGCAAGACTAGTTAAAATAAAACCCAGACAAACAAGTAAGGGTTTGAAAAGGATATATCACATTATATGGGTTTTATTAAAATCAGTTAGAGAGACAGAGAGGGTAATTTTTAATAATAAAAGTTATATTAAAAAAAAAAAGTATTGTCAGGGATTTGGCTCACAGCTTGCCTTGCAGGCACAAGGTCCCAAGTTCGATCCCCAATACCTTAAAAAAAAAAAGAAAAAAAGAGAAAGAAATAAAGTGTGTACATCACAGCAGTCCTAGAGACATTAAAAGTATAACAGCCTATTTGGATCAACTTTATAATAATAATTACAATAACTTGGAAAAATTTAGAATTATTTCACAACAACTCACAAAGGCTGATACATAAGAAATAGAAAATATACATGAAACTTAGTCTATCAAAACCATTTAAATCACAATTAAATTTCTCTGCATTAAGAAATTTCTTAGTCTGAGAAATGTCTGCCATTTTGCAAACAAAGAAGTAAGAATAGAAAATAAACATATGAAGAAACGTTCAACATCACTGTCATTTGAGTGCTGAGATTCCACCTCACCCCAGAAGGAATGGTTGCTGTTTTGAAATCAACCAATAACAAATGCTGGCGAGGCTGTGGGGATAAAGGAAACCTTTCCCACTGTTGGTGGGAGTACAGTCTGCTGCAAATGCTGTGGAAATCAGTATGGAGATACCTCAAAGAATGAGGATTAGTGGTCCCATTTGACCCAGGTATTCCTCTGCTGGGGATCTTCCCAAAAGAATGAAAATAATCACACCACAGTGACATATGTGCACCCATGTTCATAGCAGCACAGTTTGTAATAGCAAAAACTTGGAAACAGCCCAGTTGCCCATGAACTGGAGACTGGATAAAGAAAATGTGGGGTTTTTAAAAAATAAAGTGAAGGGGGTGAAGGGAGGGCAGGGGTAAGGAGAAAAAATGAGAATCAAGTCTTGTCATGTAGAGGTACAAGATCCCAACAATGAATGTAACTGTATTGTATCCCTAAAATATACCAATAAACTCAATTAAAGCTGAAAAAACAAGTGGAGTACTACTCAGCCATAAAGAATAAGAAATTAGAGACATTTATAGCTAAATGGGTACACACTGAGGCGATACTCTTAAGTGAAATAAATAGAACACATATTTGTTTCTCTGATGTGAGAAACTGAAAGTGTAAGTGAGGATCAAAACGTATAATGGATAACGTGAAATAGGAAGAAAAGGGGCAAAGGGGAAGGAGAGGGGAAGAGGAGGGGAAAGGAAAAAGGGAATGGAATTAACATGAGAAAATGAAAAAACGGAAACAAAGTCTTTGTAAATAGAGAGGGGTGGAGGGGGTGAAGAGAGGGCAGGGGAATGGGGAAAAAAATAAGAACCAGGATGTATTATGGAAAGGCACAAATCTCCAATGACGAATGCTATTATATTATATACCTAAGATGTACTAATAAAGTTAATTTAAAAAGAAATCTCTTAGTATAGCACCCCACTGTATATAAGTGTCACATTTTCCTTATCTATTCATCTGTTGACGTATGCACTCTTTTGAAGTTTCTAGCTTTAATTTCTTTTAGAAATTGTGCTTCTATAAATATGGCATTCATATGTCCCTGTAATACGATAATTTTAACTCTTTTGGGAAGACACCCAGAAGGGGCATAGCTGGGTCTAATGGGATTTCTTTTTTCTTTCTTTTTTTTGGGGGGGTTACCGGGGATTGAACTCGGGCCCTTGCCCTTGCAAGGCAGGCCACCGAACTGCTGAGCTAAATCCCCGGCCCGGGATTTCCATCTTTACTGATGTGAGGACTCTCCACACTGATTTTCATAGTGATTGTGCTAGTTTACATCCCCACAAACAATGTAGACAACTTCCTCTTGCCCCGCATTGCTGTTGGCATTTGCCATCAGCACATGGTTTTGATGATGGCCATTTTGTCTGAGACAAGGTGGTACCGTGGGGTAGTTTCAGTGCGCAGTTCTCTGTGAGAGCATAATGTTAAGTGAAATAAGTCAGACACACAAGTGTAACTATCACGTGATTTCTCGAAGACGATGCGTCACAAGGAAAGCTCACTTGCAAAAGAAGAGAGGCCAGTCAAAGAAACATAGAGCAAAGGAGGGGGGAAAGCAAAATAGAAGATGGCTAAATAGAAAGTAGGGAGAAGTTAAAATAATTCCCCACATGACCTGTACTACTGTTTCAAAGTATTTTAAAATAGATGCTGATTTGATTCACTTAGGCTATTAACCTCCTAGTTATTCTTGGTTCGTTGAAAGGAAAGTTTTGTGCTAATATCTGTTTGTTTCTTCTTTGTGAAAGAGTCTTTTGTCTGTATCCTGTACTCTAAATAATGACTTTTATGATATGCAGTGTATTAAATATTGTTACTTTCTTATCTTGTTATGATACAATATTGTATTGTTTCATAAAATAAGAGAGACTCAATTTAGATTCACTGGTAAAATCTGGCAAACATTTTCTTTATTATAGTAAAAGTCATATAACAAAATTTACCACTTTAACCACGTTGAAGTATGTAGTTCAGCAGTGTAAAGTATCTTCACATTCTGCTCACTCATCATCACTAATCCTTGGCAGAACTGTTTGCATCTTCCAGAGGTTCCAAACCCGTTGAATGATCATTTTTCACGTTTCCTTCTCCCATCCACCCCTAGCACCTGGGTGCCTCGTATCAGTGGAATCATATAACATTTGTCCTTTTCCAACTTCTTATTTTCTGGAGCATGACGTTCCCAAGGTTGGCCGTGTGATAGTGTAGATTTGAGTGCCTTCCCTCCTTAAGGTGGGATAAAATCCCATTGTACGTGTGCACCAAATTTTGTGTAGCATTTCTGCAATGGGCACTGGGGTCACTTCAGCCTTTTGGCTATTGTGAAGATTGCACTCATGAACATGGGTGTGCTAATATCTGTTTGACTCCTTGCTCTCTGTTCTTTGGAGTATTTACCCAGAAGTAGAACTGCTGGGTCATATGGTAATCCTGCTTTTAATTTTTTGAGGAACCAGCATCAATTTTCCATAGTGACTGCACCATTTTACATTCCCACTAGCAGTGCGCCATTGTTCTTGACAATACTTGCTATCATCTCAGCTGCTATAAATAACCATCCTAATGTGTGGGGAATGGTATTTCACCGTGTTCTGATTTGCATTTCTCTAATAGTGATGTCGAGCACTTTTTCAAAAATACTTTGGCTATTGACATCATATACAAGAAAGCAGTGCCAAAATCAAAGTCAAAAAAATTTTTCTCCTATTTCCCTGTAGAAGTTTCACACTTTGGCGGTCTTGGGTAAGCCTGTCATTCATTTTGGGATGATTTTTGTTCCTGGTGTAACATAAGGGTCTGATTTTACTCTTTTGCGTGTGGCTGTCCAGTTTTCCCAGCATCATTAAAGGATGCATCAGTCCTGTCTTTCTCTGTGAATTCAGGGTTGGCGCTAATGTCCCTTGCACAGCTTCTAAAGCTTTCTTCACATTTAGAACATCAGGGCTCCATTGTTGGGTGCTCTCTCTAAGAGGGAAGAGAGTTTCTGTTGTGTGCCTGAGGCAGGCATGGAAATACAATTTTGCAGTCTTTGTCTATGATTATAATTATTCATATAACAAGATTTATAGTCTTAAGAAGGCTTTGCCACATGAGCTAGCAAACTAAAGGTTGCACATTAGCATTTTCCCTGAATAAGTCTAGCAAATTTTTGTTTACTATTTTTGAAGTGACAAAGACATAATATTCACTATTCCCAGGACCCTCGTCAAACTGCAGAATTCTAACTTGTAATCAGTCTCAGTTCAGCTAATTCCGGAAGAATTGCCTTGCCTTATTCCAGTTTGACTTAATCAATATCCTATTTTTAAGGATTCAAAAACAAAATTTCCATCTTTTCTTTCTCAACATTGAGAATTATGTCTTTTGCAGCTCTTATTTCAAGCAAACTCTCCTTCATTCTAAGTCATACCCTCTGTGCAAAGATTTAAGGGAGCCAGGCAAAGTATTTGCTGAGCACAATAACCTGCAGCCTGGTACCAGTGATCTACAGGTAACCACAGTGGTGAATAGCCAGGTAACATAGCGAGAGTGCCAAAGTTCAGAGGAGGTTCTCTAAATGGTCACTCTGAGCTGGTGAGGTTGGATGGTGCTGCTGAGCTGTAGGAGGCAGGGCACTGCGCAATGTCCTTAGGTTACTTCGGTTGTGCCCTTCAGAGCAGCAGTGACGCACTGCTCTCTCACATTTCACTTTCTGCTTCTTGGCTCAGGATGCAGCAGTTTTCTCTGCCATCGACTTTTACCATGATAATGCTACCCTTGCCAGAAGCCCAAAGCATGGGGTCGCCCAGTCTTGGACTGGATCCTCCAGAACCATGAATGAAAATAAACATTTTATCTTTGTATGTTCATTGTCTCAGGTATTTCATTATACTGAGTAAAACAAGGAGTGAGCTTTCAAGGATAACAGGAAAAGAAAGTGATTTCATATACCAGAGCAGGACAGTTCACACTATGATACCTAACAATTCAAAATCATCAGTGGATGAAAACAGTAAGGTTTTATTTCTCTTTTGGGACGCATTTCTGTCAAACATTAGTTAGCTTTAGGATTATTAACTCTGCTCTAAGTCATTCTTTCTTAGTAACCTAGACAAAAGAGTGTTGAGTATCTGGACAATTACTCTCACCTTCTGTAACACTTCTTGGACCAATCACAAGTCATGATAAGAGTCAGGAAAGGGCAACCCTCTGAAGATAAAGGAAGAGTGGATATTGGTGAATAGTACAGTTGTTGACCACCTTGATATTTAAAAACAAAGAAGGATCAAATATCTTCAGGAACAGTGTATATCTGAATTTAGAAAAAAAGCTCTGAGGTCTTCAAAAGTGACTGGGCTGAAGGACACATCTGCAGCTCGGTCTCAAGAGATGACACCGACAAGAACACTGGACTTTAGAGGGCTGGAGAGAAACTTGAAAGTGAACAGAAAACTGTTAAGTGTTCTTGGAGTCTTGGCAGCAGAAATTAGATCTTTACCACTGGCGCATCACCGAGAAGAGCTTGCATCCAGGAGCAGCTTATCTTCATACGTTCATTGACCAAACCTGGGAAACGATCTGGAAGCCTTTGCCAAGGGGAACCCTAGGCTGCGCCTTATTGGTTCATCTAGGTGGAAATTGAAATTTCCAAAATTCTTATACTTCAAAGCTTTATTTTGTAGAAAAAGAAAAAGGATACTACAGCATCGCAAACGAGGAATCTCAAAGTGAGGGGAGATGCTGTGGGGAAAACAGGCAGACATAATGAACTGGCTTTGACGGCACTTTGCAATTCACTTGTCGGGGAAGAGGGAAAGTGCATTCTTGAAAAAATGAACAATGGATGTCTGAACTGTCTTCCCAGTGGAGAACTTCCAGAGAAAACACCGTGGATGAGGGTGGCCAGACAGAATTGATCTGTGGAATCTCCCCACTGCTCTCAGCGCCCCGCTAAGTGTAGTCCCCTGCGAAGACAGCGCTGGCTCTCACAACATGAGCCATCTTGTGAGAGGACAGCTCCAGGAATGACAGGTACGCCTGAGGGTGACTTTCATTACACAGGAAATGATCCAAATCTCAACAACCCTTTGCCAAGGGGATCGAACTCAGTATCTATCCTAGATTCCTGAACATCAACTAGATACTGGGCAGGTCTGCATTCACGTTCCAAATGCATTTCAAAACCAACACACCGCAAAACAATTTAATACAGCATACTTAAACACTGTTCTTCCTCCTGCTTTACTGAAGAGAGCACCACCGTTACCCAAGTCAGACCTCTAACTCTTCCTCACCTCCTGTTTCTTCTAAACACCCAAATCCAGTCACTCATCAAGTCCTAATAATTCTAACTCTGTAACAGCTTTCAAATCTGTTTCCTTTCTCCATTCTGCCTGCTTCAGATCCTTAGCACATCCTGCCAGGACTACGTTACGGCACTGGTTCCCCACCTCCATTCTCTCCCAGGCTCCTTTCCTTATTCTTCATATTTCAACTAAAGGCTTCTTCCTTGAATGTAATACTGTCATGTTAATCCTCTCTGCAAAAGCTGTTGCTCCAAGGATAAGCTCCAAATTACTTCGCTAGACCTTCCTGATCTGTCTGCTGCTAATCTCTTTAACCTTTCATTTTCAGCACACAGTCCCAGACTTCCATTTTCCAGGGGCACTGAACAACTTTCACTCTTGTAAGTGAAGCTGCATTTGGCTCTGGGCTGTCACAGGTCCCTCCAGATCCCTCCTTCTCCTCCAGCAAGATGCCTGGTGCTGTCATGTCTCAGGCAGGCAGGCTGATGTGAACACCCAGGTTATGGTGAAACCAAACGGATGATGATAGCATCTTCCTGGGTACCTTTGGCCTAGGTACAGCCGAATACTTCAGCACTTCAGTGTTATTCCCAAAAGTTTTAAGCCTTTTTTTTTTTTTTTTTTTTTTTTTTT